>NW_011493959.1:26835-28206 GCF_000754665.1 Bison bison bison | reverse complement strand
TCATTCCTTCCAAAGAAATCCCAGGGCTGATCTCCTTCAGAATGGCCTGGTTGGATCTCCTTGCAGTCCAAAGGACTCTCAAGAGTCTTCTCCAACACCACAGTTCAAAAGCATCAATTCTTCGGCGCTCAGCCTTCTTCACAGTCCAACTCTCACATCCATACATGACCACAGGAACAACCATAGCCTTGACTAGACAGACCTTTGTTGGCAAAGTAATGTATCTGCTTTTGAATATGCTATAAGTTTACTTTAAAAATCCCCACCCAAGCTGACAGGTCTTTTGTTCCTGATAATTTGTAGATGGTCCTCAGGAGAGAATGGAAAGCTAGTGGCTGCTGATGAGCTAGTTGACCCAACAATTTTAGACCACTGGGGGTACTCTGCTGCTGCTGCTAAGTCGCTTCAGTCGTGTCTGACTCTGTGTGACCCCATAGATAGCAGTCCATCAGGCTCCACCATCCCTGGGATTCTGCAGGCAAGAACACTGGAGTGGGTTGCCATTTCCTTCTCCAATGCATGAAAGTGAAAATTGAAAGTGAAGTCGCTCAGTCGTGTCCGACTCTTAGCGACCCCATGGACTGCAGCCTACCAGGCTCCTCCATCCAGGGGATTCTCCAGGCAAGAGTGCTGGAGTGGGGTGCCATTGCCTGCTCCAAGGAGCACTCTAAGCTACTCCAAATGACAAAATGTTTTCTCAACATTTGAGAAGAATCTTGGTGAACATTTAAATTAGGGTTTCTGGCAGTTAGGAAAACATCTGAACTACTCAGATGGGGAACTGAGGCATCTCCATATATTCATCTGTGAGGAAGATCTGTTGCTTTGAGTGGTGTAAAGAGATGGTTCCCCAGCAGAATTGAGCATCAGATTAGGGCCATGGTAAAACTAAAAGTTCAAGAAGAAATCACATGCATTACCTATCTAGTTTTGATACTCATGACTAAAAATTCTAAAATATGAGCCTTACTGTCATTTCACAATTATTCCAATGATTTCTACCTTCTATTACACATCCATTTCTCTCAGAGATAAAAAAAGAAAAAAGGAGATGAGAAGATGAAACAGAAGCGAAGTAGTGTACAGAAAAGAGAGAAAAGAAAAGAGAGACTGGGGAGAAAGAAATAGGAAACAGCTACTTGAATTTTTGGCCCCTACTTCATAGTTACAGAGCAGAGTCAGTGTGAAGTACTTGCAAGATGAGTGGGGAAAGTGCTGGAGAGGAGCAGAAGGGAGGTGGAATTGAAGTCGGGTGGCCATCATGTACATGTCCTGCTTCTCTTCCATCGGTCAAAATCTTGTTGGAGACACTGTATTTTCTCATGATAATTATGTCTGAGGTTTACATAATTCTCCTAATTTTATTTAATT
>NW_011493959.1:24002-24120 GCF_000754665.1 Bison bison bison | reverse complement strand
AACCTAGATAGCATATTGAAAAGCAGAGACATTACTTTGCCAACAAAGCTCCATCTAGTCAAGGCTATGATTTTTCCAGTGGTCATGTATGGATGTGAGAATTGGACTGTGAAGAAAG
>NW_011493959.1:21647-23494 GCF_000754665.1 Bison bison bison | reverse complement strand
GTAAAAATACTGGAAATCACTAATCACAGTAATTCAGACAATAGTGCAGAGAAGGCAATGGCAACCCACTCCAGTACTCTTGCCTGGAAAATCCCGTGGATGGAGGAGCCTGGTAGGCTTTGGCCCACGGGGTCACTAAGATTCGGACATGACTGAGCATCTTCACTTTCACTTTTCCCTTTCATGCATTGGAGAAGGAAATGGCAAACCACTCCAGTGTTCTTGCCTGGAGAATCCCAGGGACGGGGTGGGGGGATGGAGGGAAGCCTGGTGGGCTGCCGTCTATGGGGTCGCACGGAGTCGGACAAGACTGAAGCGACTTAGCAGCAGCAGCAGCAGCAGGAGACAATAGTGCATTAAGCTCCAAATCATCTTAATCAGGTGAATTATTGAATGACACAATCTATAGTTTTCTTCTAATGAGATTTCACCACCTCTTCAGTAAAATATCACTTCTCAAATTAATGTTTTAATATGAATTTTATTAATTTTGTATTTTATATGCACGGGCTTCCCTGATAGCTCAGTTGCTAAAGAATCCACCTGCAATGCAGGAGACCCTGGTTCGATTTCTAGATCGGGAAGATCCGCTGGAGAAGGGATAGGTTACCACTCCATATTCTAGAGTTTTGCTTGTGGCTCAACTGATAAAGAATCCGTCTGTAATGTGGGAGATCTGGGTTTGAACCCTGTGTTTGGAAGATCCCTGGAGAAGGGAAAGGCTACCCGCTCCAGTATTCTTGCCTGAAGAGCCCCACATAGCTCATGGGGTTGCAAAGAGTCGGACACGACTAAGCGACTTTCACTTTGATGATTAAGAACTGTGAACCGAAGAGGTTTATACTTAACCTAAGTTTTGTATGTATAAAGGTGCTATGATATTTTTAAAATAGTCAGTATGAGAGTGGTCTCTTATATGAAGAACTGTGACTTAGTTTTGAGAAATACCTAATGCTCCTGTGTTCAGACCCTAGACTTGCCTCTGGAAGCAGCTCATCATACCGCGGGCCTGAGAACTATTTCTCGTAGAGACTATCCTTCATAAACAGATCATTGTACACCCGGACATGTCTCCTCATTCACTTATTCATTAATTTTTCAAATATTTTTAAACCATTTGCTCTGAACTAGTGTTCTGCATATTTTGAGAAGTTGGCCAATGAGATTAATAAGATTAAGTTCCTGATCTCAGGTGTATCAAACCTAGTTTGAAAAACAACACACAAATGATTCCAATATGGTGTAGAAATGACAGTGATAGATGTGCTTACAAGGTACAGTGGGAAGAGAGGTGGGTCCTAACTCAGCCTGAAGGACTGGATCAGCACTTTCATAAGGAGTAAATCGGTTCTTAAAGAAGGAATAAGAAGTTGCCTAGGCAAAGATTCTGGGCAGAAAGGAAGAACATTCTAAGCAGAGACAGCTCATCCCCTGATTCTAGGGGACCAGTGAGGGAAATGACAAGAAGAGATCTCAGTTCAGTCTTTTTTCACACTCACACTATAACTTAAGTTGCCTAAATGAGCTTATTGCTCAATGTGATCAGACAATAGATGCTGGGCCTGGAAAGCCTTAAGGGAACTGTATTTCTCTGCATCTTAAAGACAGAGGAATTACCGACTGTCTCAGCTTCGGGCACCATTGCGAAGTCTGCAGAAATTATTTGGTGCTTCCTTCCTTGAGCCCTGCGCTCACCCGAGGTACCTATTTCCCTTCTATGCCTACAGCTTGAGCTCCTTTTCAGGGTAAATACTAAAAGATGTACAGCAGACTGCAGAAACAGAGGGAGAACGACAGAGGGCGCTGCTCCCTTTCCTTGGTGGTTTGATATAAATTCATCTTTCATT
>NW_011493959.1:19425-21547 GCF_000754665.1 Bison bison bison | reverse complement strand
CCACTGCTTCTGAGCCAGCTATGCTGTCTGCTTTGTGCTTAGGACTTGTGATCTTGTTGATAATGCGTGAGTAACATTTATTTAAAATTTCTAAGATGTTCTATTCCTTGGTTTTAGGATGTCATGTAACCTCTATCAAGCGGGAGATGGTCCCTCTTCCTTAGCCAACTTAACAAAGTCTTACTGTGTGTTTGTGATCATTTTCTTTAAGGAGGGACCAGTGGAGACTCGGTGACCCAGACAGAAGGCGTTGTTACCCTCCCCGAGAAGGCATCTCTGACTCTGAAGTGTACTTACCAGTCCAGCTATTCAGGTTTTCTTCTCTGGTATGTCCAGTACCAAAACAAAGAGCTTGAGATGCTCCTGAAAAGCTCATTAGGAAACCAGAAGGTGACCAGCAGAGGTTTTGAAGCCACTCATATCTCAAGTGACAGCTCCTTCCGCCTGCAGAAATCCTCTGGACAAACATCAGACTCAGCTGTGTACTACTGCGCTCTGAGTGACACAGTGAAAGAGGCCGCAGGGGGAGCTGAACACAAACCCAAGGGCACAGATGGGGTCAGGCTGTGGGCAGCTCTCCAGAGTTCTGTGCTAGAGGCATCGTCAAAGTACTTTGAGCTCTGAAGGTCAGAGCTAAGAACCTTGGAATTCTTGGATTGCCCTACAGAGAGGAATCTGGGGTGGGACAGTATAAAGAGGAACCTAAGTGCTTTTCTCTGAATGCCTGTTTTCAGCCCGTTCACATTCCCCCTAAAGACACAGAATCCCTTGAAGTGTCATTAACTTTTCAGTGACAATTCAGTTGATATATGCTGAAATATTTCACAAGCTGTTAATGAAAACTCCCAGGAACATTGTTAACGGATGACTGTATGATCTGGAAGGTAGTCTCTGGTTTTAATAATTCAGACTAGGATTGTATGTCTTGCTGAGATATACCTGCAGACACTCCATCTTCAGAGACTAGGAGCTTTATTCTCTCTTCCCTTGACTTTTCCATCCCTATGGCTGCTACAGCAAGGTTGCTACCCAGGTAAGTTCCAGGAGGAGAGTTTTCTGACAAGATAATCCTTCTGTCAATGGCCCTGTGGGTCAGAGCAGTCCAGTTGGTAACTATTGCAGGCATAATGTGTTGTATTAAAACAGGGTACAGGATATTCTCTTTGCCAATAATAACGTCACCTCAGGGGAAATTTATTCATCATCAGTCATATTTCTGATATATGGAAAAAGTGTTTATGTACTCTTACAATAAGCTATCTTTGGAGTGGAGTGAGCTTTTCACCTGCTCCAAGAAACTAGGAGAAAATATCACCCACTCCCAAGGCAAGAACATCTCCCCACTCCTCTGCTCATGAGCAGGAATGTGGAGCCACTTGGGCTCTGCATCTCTGCAACAATCATGCCCATTGCACAGAGCATCCCCTCTGCATCTCTGAAGGTTGAACTCCTGTCCACGCCTTTGGGGACCAGACTTTCTGGAAGGACAGTGGGGGACACAGAAGGTGTGAAAAGAGATATGTTTTACTGCCAGGCAGTCAGGGAGATGTGGCCTAGACACTGGTTATTTGTCATCTCATAATTTATAAACACAGCAATCAAAATACAGAGTTTAATAGTAGAATAGTTTTAATGGTCCTGGAGGATGTAGACCCCATCCTCATTTAACAGGGTGGATGTCAGGACACCTACCTGAAGGTCAGTGCAGACCTCCTCCCTAACATCCTAGAGTCCTGCACCCTGGGTGTTGGCCACCTGAGCACTGGGGGTTCAACATCTTGATAAACAGGCCAGAGAAAGGGAGAGGGAAATGAAAAAACAAAAATAAATCTTACAGTGGAAAAAAAGTATCCAAGCAGGGTTTATTTCCCTGGTGGTAACTGTATCAGCTCTCTACTTCTGATCTGATCCCTCATTCCACATCTCTGGGTCCAGGCTAGTGGGACTACAGACAGGGCAGAAGATTATTATTTTTATTTATTTATTTATTTATTTTTTTGCTTACCTGCTCCTCAGTCAACTGAAAGCAATTTGAGATAGGAATCATGTCTGGTTTTTTCAGATTACACTTTGTAGGAGAAGGAAATGGCAACCCACTCCAGTGTTCTTACCTGGAGAATCC
>NW_011493959.1:14595-19325 GCF_000754665.1 Bison bison bison | reverse complement strand
CCTGGTGGGCTGCCGTCTATGGGGTCACACAGAGTCGGACATGACTGAAGCGACTTAGCAGCAGCAGAGAACTCTTTAAATTTCCAGAATGAATGCTGGAGCCTAGGGATTCCTGAACATGCACAAAAGTTTAAGAGCACCTAGGTGATCTGCTGAGCCAGAGAGTCCTACCAGCATGATAACTTGACTCAATTTTAGGGGGAATTTTTGTCCAGGGGATAGGACTCTGCACTCCCAATGCAGGGGTCCCAAGTTCAGTCCCTGGTTAGAGAAGTAAATCTCACAAGCTGAAGCTAAGACCCAGGGCAGCCATGAACAAAACAAATGACAACTCGGCAAACAGCTGTGCATTAAAAAAATAGCTCTAATTTTAGTAGGAGTTCATTTTAACTGGTGAGAAAATCTCTGTAGGTGGAAAGGTACATTTGAAGAAGATTGTTCTTGAAATTGTTCTTAGTCAGTTCAACTGACTACATCATAGCCATTGTTACTGGATTGACAGCACTGCCCTGAAAACCCGTGTAAGGCAACCTCACACCTGACTGCAGCCACAGAGTCTTCATGCCTTAAAATGGTTTATGTCAGCAAAGAACAATGTTTTGACTTCTTACCATAATACAACCATACTTTCCATAAAGTAAATCCCAGAAAAAGAAGCAGCTATGAAATGACTTTGTTATATCTTCTGCTGGGTTCACTTCACTTGCACAAATAATTGCACAGGAACCTGGACAAACAGGCTGATAGACGCTGAGCAGACAGCTCTTTCCACTGCGACTCCTGAATCTCTAATAAAATAAATAAACAGGAGCCTGATAAACACCACACACATGCCTTTGAAATGAAGCAAGCCTGGTTAATATATTAAGTATCTGAACTTGACTTTCTTAAAAAAAAAAATACTTAGTTGAATTAAAACAAGAATGTGACAAGTGCTATCATCCAAGTATGGTCGAGGGGCCCCAGAGGAGATTTTTTCAGGGAGGTTTACCAAACTCACTGAGGTTTCTCTCTTTTATTGCAGATTATCACTCAGCCCAAGATTCAAAGTGGATCTCCTCCCTCCTCATGCTACCGCCTTGCCCTTGTCTCTCCCTTTCTCTCTTTTTGTCCACATCCCTCCTCTCTTGTACAGTGGTCCACAAATTTCTAGGTTCCATCTCAATCCCACAGTGGGACAGTTTTGGTAAATCCCTCATGCACTGGTGCCTGGAAGCTGCCTCCATGAAGTAAGCTGGGCAATGTCAGTGCTCTTCTTTTCTGTCTTCCTTATCTCTGTGCTACCTGGTGTACAAGGTCCAAAATTTGTTTCATATATTTTGTCCAGTTTTCTGGTTGTAAGGTCAACTCTACCTTTAACTGTGAAAAAGAAGTAATGGTAATATATTTATTTATTTTTTGAGGATATTTTTACCAACGTGTCATTTTATGATGGTAGGGTATGTAATAATAACCTTATCATTCAACCACACATTATTTGAGACCTGCCGGAGATAAGATTTCCTCCATGGCATGTTGACTGAGTCTTGGGGATGAACAGAGCTAGTTCAGGTAAAGAACTTCAGGAGAGGAGGGAGCACTTTCCATTCAGGGGGATCCTTCTCTGACTCATGGGAATCTTGGAGACACATGAAAGAAAGAAATCTGACTATTCCATCTAGAAATTCTAACTGGGGTTCCTTGCAAAGCTAGAGATACCTGTAACATGAAAAAAATATGGAAGCAATAATATATTTCCCTAAGCACGCTTATGTTTAAGACTCTCTTCTTGGGGTTCTGTCCCATTCTCCTGTATGTACCCCACAAGTTATCAGGAGGAATAGGTCAGACCGCACTGTGGTGCAATTTTCACGATCACCACCAGAGGGCGGGGCTTCCTTCGGGCGCGGTTGCTCATTGTATTCAGGAGCTGGTTTCACTTGCCTGCTTTGTAGCCACAAGAGAGAATATTGCTGCAGTACAGAAAGGGGCTCTCAGTTTCTGAGCGAGCAGCTTCTTTCACATTCAGATGGAGACTATATTTATTACATCTGTGTATTCCAGGGACCAAGGATCGTTTTCTTTTGCGAACATGCATTCTGCCACTCACTCAGTTCTTCTGATCATCTTAATATTCAGTAAGTAACATTTTATTCCAAATGTTAACGATTTTTCATTTTCCTATGATTATAGGTAAGTTTTATTTTTCTTCTCTGGCTGAAAACTCTCCTCCTGTACATTTCTACTATAACAAAGTGATTCTCTTCCAGGAGGCACCAATGGTGACTCAGTGAACCAGACAAAAGGCCCAGTGACTGTCTCAGAGGGGGCTCTCCTGACCCTGAACTGCACTTACCAGACTGCTGATTTTGATCCCTATCTTTTCTGGTATATCCAACATCTCAACAAAGCTCCTCAACTCCTCCTGAAGGGCTCGATATCAGACCAGAACCCAAAGAGTAAAGGTTTTCAGGCCACTCTGGTTAGGAGTGACAGCTCCTTTCACCTGCAGAAACGGGCAGTGCAAACATCAGACTCGGCTGTGTACTACTGTGCTCTGAGTGACACAGTGAGAGAGGGCTGCGGGGGAGCTGAGCACAAACCCAGAGTGCAGATGGGGCTCTGGCTGTGGGCAGCCCTGCAGGGCGGTTGCTGTTTCTGTCTTAGGTGTTTTATGCTAGCTGTGTTGCTGTTTATGTACTAAGTCATCTCCGACTCTTTTGCGACCCTGTGACTGTAGTGGGCTCTTCTGTCCATGGGATTTCCCAGGCAAGAAGACTGGAGTGGGTTGCCATTTCTTTCTCCTGGGAATTATCCCCACCCAGGAATGGTACCAATGTCTCCTATTTGGCAGGCAGATTCTTTACCAGAGCCACCTGGGAAGCCTGTGTTATGCCAGAGGCATTTTCAAAGTATTTCCAGCTCTGAAGTTCAGTGCCAAGAACCCTGCAATTCTTGGATTGGTCTACAGAGAGGAATCTGGGAAGGACAGTGAAAAGAGGAATCTAAAAGGCCTTCTCCAGAAATGCCTGATTTTAGCCCAGTCACATTTCTCCAGATGGCACAGAATTCCTGGAAGTGACGTTAACTCTGTTCAATGACAGTTCAGTTGATATATGCTGAAATATGTCACAACCTGTTGATGAAAACTCCCAGGACATCTCATTCATGGATGAATGTATGACCTTGAAGCTACTGTCTGATTTTTATAATTCAGACCAGAATTTTGTGTCTTGCTGAGTTTCACGTGCAGACACTCCATCTTTAGTGACTGGGACCTTTACACTCTCTTCCCTTGACTTTTCCAACTCTTATGGTTGCTCAAGAAATGCTGCTGCTGTGAGTTCCATGAAGATGGATTCCTGAGAAGATATTCCTTCTGTCAAGGGCCCTGTGGATGAGAGCAGTCTAGTCAGTGAACCTTTTGTGCATGAGGTGTCTTGATTCTATGTTGGTGACACAGCTCGACCCTCATCTTGTCATCATGGCAGCTCTTTACAGAATGCTAGGTCATGATCCCGATTCTGGTCTTGAGGATCTGTGCTGTGAGAAATTCTGGACATAAACATGACCACGTAACCTGACATATTATCTTTATCGCTGTATTGAGGCCTCTGATCCTTTTGAAATGTGTCAAATTCAGTGACCAAGCAAACAGTCCTTTAGTGAAAGATGGCACATGGACTTTTGTTGACCGGGATTCTAAATTCTTGACATATTCACAATGTTCCCATAGCAGAGGAGCAAAAAAACAAAGAAATGTGTGGCTCTCACTATAACTTGCAATGAATGAAACTCACAGAGAGAAATTTGTCCTGGCATTCTGGAAGTCTCTGAACCTCACCATGCTTTATCTCTCTTGTATGATTCTGTGGGACTGACAGGTACGGATGAAGGTTTTGCAGAGCCTGAGCCTTCTGAGCCTTTCAGAGGGTCTTCTTTAGACAAAGAAAATGAAATTGCAGAATCAAGTTTCTTGGGCCCAGGACACTAAGGGATCCTGAAATACAGGCTGAATTTGCTTAATGGTAAAACCCTCTGAAAGAGATGGGAATACCAGACTATCTGAACTGCCTCTTGAGAAATTTGTATGCACATCAGGAAACAACAGTTAGAACTGGACATGGAACAACAGACTGGTTCCAAATAGGAAAAGGAGTACGTCAAGGCTGTATATTGTCACCCTGTTTATTTAGCTTATATGCAGAGTACATCATAAGAAACGCTGGGCTGGAAGAAGCACAAGCTGGAATCAAGATTGCTGTGAGAAATATCAATAACCTCAGATATGCAGATGACACCACCCTTATGGCAGAAAGTGAAGAGGAACTAAAGAGCCTCTTGATGAAGGTGAAAGAGGAGAGTGAAAAAGTTGGCTTAAAACTCAACATTCAGAAAACGAAGATCATGGCATCCAGTCCCATCACTTCATGGGAAATAGATGGGGAAACCGTGGAAACAGTGTCAGATTTTATTTTTTGGGGCTCCAAAATCAGTGCAGATGGTGATTGCAGCCATGAAATTAAAAGACACTTACTCCTTAGAAGAAAAGTTATGACCAGCCTAGATAGCATATTCAAAAGCAGAGACATTACTTTGCCAACAAAGGGTCGTCTAGTCAAGGCTATGGTTGCCAACAAAGGGTCGTCTAGTCAAGGCTATGGTTTTTCCTGTGGTCATGTATGATGTGAGAGTTGGACTGTGAAGAAAGCTGAGCACCGAAGAATTGATGCTTTTGAACTGTGGTGTTA
>NW_011493959.1:9173-14192 GCF_000754665.1 Bison bison bison | reverse complement strand
GCTCTATCACTTTTTAAATAACAGCTTTATAAAGATAATTCACATATCATCAACTTCACGCTTTTAACTATACAATTGAGTGGTTTTTAGCATGTTCACAGAGTTGTGCAGTCAACAGCACTATCTGATTCCAGAACACCGCCCCAGGAAGAAACTTTGTACCCATTAGCAGTCACTCTCATTCCCCATTTCCCCCAGACACTGGCATCCATTCCTCTGTTCTCTGTCTCTATGGATTTGACTGTTCTGGATGTTTGCTAGAGATAGATCACATATGACTGTTTGTACCTGTCTTCTTTCACCTAGCGGAATCTCTCCATGGCGTGTCTCCATATCAGCTCTTCACTACTCCTTATGGTCACTTAATTCTCCTTATCCATTCTTCACTTGAAGAATGATTGTTTTGGAAACACTTTGGTTATTTCTACTTTTTAGCTCTTATAAATAATGCTGGTATGAGCACTCATGTGCAGGAGCTCTTGCTCTAAATGAATGCACTTTCAGCTAGAGGTTTAATTTTTGTGTTTTCATATTTGTTTCATTTCATTTTGCTTTATTTGGTACCAACATTTCCTTATGGATGTAAAATGAGTAAGTACAAGAGAAAATGCTCTTTAAAATTATGATTTAATGCTTACATGGGATGTAATCATTCCAAGCTATACCTGCATTCATTCAGGAACACTTTTTGAGCACCTACTCATATATGTCAGTCACATGAATAAGTTTTGAGAATATAGTATACCTGACCAAGTTGCCTGCTTTAGGATTGTATTGCTTTAACACACCATATGTGTCTTAAAATAATGTTTCTTTCACAAATCATTTTATTCACTCACTGAGCTCTGTTTGTCCCCAATATGTAACATTGACAGGTTTATGGGCAATGGGCTAAGCTTTTAAATCCCTCTCCACCTCTACAGGTAGATACTAGGAAACTTCCAATTTACAAATGACAAAATTGAGGTGTAGAGCTGTTTAGTAACTTAATCAAGGTTACATAACCAGTTAGGAGCAGAGCTTGGGTAGGACGTCAATCATTCTGATGCATGACTAATATTCATAAAAGCTAATTGATAGAACCACCATGAAATCTGTTTCTTTTTTGTTAAATACCATTGCTTTCTTAGAATTTTATACTTTTTGAAATTTTCGTTTGATGAAAAATAAGTTAATGCAGTAATGAAAACTGTACCTTATTTAGTGGGTAATCACAGGAGTCTGTATATATTCCTGAACACTGAAGCCAAAAAATTGCAGTCATCATCTTTTATGTCTTTGAACATAACGTTGCTCAGATTCTCTGTGATTGAATAACCTGCTTATTCAGGGCTTATAGCTGAGCCTCAGTAGCCATATTAAAGAGGATATACATCACAGGTCTTTGCCATGGCAATGAGGACTATATTTTTCAAATTAAAAAACCCCTTCGTGTGGCAAATATGTCTCCTCTGGGACTGTAAGACAGCATTTTCTGTTCTTCTACACTGTATATCTTATTAAAGCAAATCCTTTTTTTAGACAATTAGTAAATATGGGTCTGGGCTTCCCCGGGGGCTCAGTGGTAAAGAATCCGCCTGCCAATGCAGAAAATCTTCTTCAGGATGAGTAAGATCCCTGGGTTGAGCAGATCCCCTGGAGAAGGATATAGCAACCCACCCCAGTATTCTTGCCTTGGAAATCCCATGGACAGAGGAGCCTGGTGGGTTACAGTTCACGGGGTTGCAAAGAGTCGGGCTCAAGGTAGTGACTAAACAGCAACAAATACAGGCATGACGAGGAAGTTTCATTGACTTTTCTAATCACATTAGTAATTCATGCCAAAGCAGAAACTTTCAAAGGCAATTTTCTCCCAATAAAAAAGCCTAAAATCTAGTGTTTGCTTTAGTGGCTTCAAGAATTTCTAGGGTTTTCAAGTGAAAGCTACCTGATGAAGCTGAGAGGGAAGGTAAAATGAATGCTGGTCCATCTTCCTCTCTAGCATTAAGCAGATTGATTTATCAAGAATTCTCCAGGTCAGAATACTGGAGTGGGTAGTCATTCCCTTATCCAGGGGACCTTCTCAACCCAGGGATCAAACCCAGGTCTTCCACATTGCAGGTGGAATCTTTACAAGCTGAGCCACCAGGGAAAGCCCTTATGAAGAGCAATAACATTTAAAATTTTGACGATCTTGGTCTTACATGTTCTCATGGACCTATGTCTAGAGCAGTGAGACACAACTCCCAATATTTAAGATGGCAAAGAGTTTTAAGACTATGATGCAGGGAACAGACGTCAATGGAGATTGAACTGAGCTGGCATTTCTAACAGGATTTCTATTGCTTTTGATAGTGCTTTGGCTCTGGATTTGTGTATTTTTAGGGTTTTCCCTACCCCAATTTCCACCATAATTAATGGGTGTGGTTTAGAAGAGCTGGGGGTGATTCAGAAATACATGTATTGAGTTTTAACAGAGGTTCTTATATTTAAGCACTGACTAAAATTTTCTGAATTTACTTTTGTTTACACACATACACACATGTATATTGTGATCACATATACATGTATTTTCCCCCTACTGCTATTTAACATGGCACGCACTAGACAGATTTTGTGACACAGAGGCAAGATATGAAATCGTTCATAGACAACAAAATATTTCGCAGGTAACTTTTACCAGATTCCATAGGAGGCAGGAACAAAGATGAAGCAAAAATTTCTGCCTTTCTGTTAGAGTCGAAACCCCATTGTTACATTTGATTCTCTGATCCAAAGGAGAATGAAACGAACATGATTCAGTTTTACCACTGTTTATTTCTAGTATGATAGTGTTCTAATTCGAATGATGTGCAGAAGTCTAGCATTTCTCTCCTGTAAAGGAAGTGTGTCACATAACACAGACAAACGGCCCTTCAGCTGCTGACTCAGTTTCCTGCCTGGGGCAGAAGCATCACACAGCCCAGGACCTCTGCCTGGACCTCTTGAGCACAGGGTGCAGAATTCAGATCTGGATCTGAAATGGAACAGAGGCTGCCTCACTGTAGGGAGAAGCTGCCCATATGCTGGTTGCCAGTGCGCCGAGGGCAGGCAGAGCCTCTGTCTGTCTGATGACGGTGGCCACTCACAGGACTCATGCCCCTCTCTCAGTGTCAAGACTGTGGGGAGGGCAGAGCATTGTTACCTGATGCATCTTGAAAGGGAGGGGTAATGGGCAATGGAATCGGGGCATTACGTCCTAAGCCACTTCATCCCCTATACCACCATGGTTGTAAGTAAAGGCTCTTTCCTGCAGGATCCAGCATGACACAGAAAGTAACTCAAGACGAGTCTGCCATTTCTGTGGTGGAAAAGGAGGCTGCAATATTGGACTGTGTATATGAAGCTAGTAGTTATGGTTATTATTTAAAAATCAGACATCACATTGAAAACTGGATTTCTAGCTTCTCTATAAAAGTGTCTAAGAGCACAACATCCTCTGGGGTAGAGGTCAAAAGTCGTGTTTGATTGCATAATGCCTTTGACATAGACTCATTTTATGTTTCAAATCTATGCAGATTTACCATTCACAACATGAATAGCCCAAAAATAAAATTTTAAATTATTAGTCCTAATATAGAAGCTGATCCAGAAAGCAAACAAATCTGAATTAACATCTCATGGAAATATACCTGTTTTTTTTTTCCCTGTGATTTTTATCATCACAGCATGGATCCCAGTGTGAGAAATTTCAGTATAGTTTATTCATTAATTCTTAGTTTTTGGGTAAGCATTGTGGAAACAATAGTTGGCAAGACAGATGTGATGTCTGCTTTGATGGAGCTCATGTTCCAGGGGGCTGTAGTGGTATCCAGTACAGGAACGTAGGCATAAAGGACATTTGATATCATCCTTAATAAAACGATGAACTGAAATTAGCTGGATTCAAACCCTGTCATCTGCATCACAGCATGACTTTTGAGGTATTCCTTAGCCTCTCATGCATCAGTTTCTTCATATGTAAAATGGCAATAATAGAACCTACTTCATGGACTTAAGAATCAAAATCATCTATATATTTCTATCTGTTTAAAATCATTATAAAATTAAATTATATAGAAACACACCTGCCTGTGTGTTTTATAGAAATAAATATTTAAGCACAGGTACATATTATGGCATCTTGATACAGCAGGGATCACTCACTGATGACCATTATTAATATAGAAGGCAGAGTTTGTTCCAGTACCTACATCAGATTTTCATTCATGTCATTTTTTTTATAACACAAAGTTTCTCCTTATTTTTCTTTTTATTTTATTTTAATTTTTTAAGTTTACAATATTCTATTGGTTTTGCCATATATCAACATGAATCCACCACAGATATACACGTGTTCCCCATCCTGAACCCTCCTTCCTCCTCCCTCCCCGTACCATCCCTCTGGGTCGTTCCAGTGCACCAGCCCCAAGCATCCAGTATCAGTGCATCGAACCTGGACTGGCGACTCATTTCATATATGATATTATACATGTTTCAATGTCATTCTCCCAAATCATCCCACACACTCCCTCTCCCACAAAGTCCAAAAGACTGTTCTATACATCAGTGTCTCTTTTGCTGTCTCATATACAGGGTTACTGTTACCATCTTTCTAAATTCCACATATATGCGTTAGTATACTGTATTGGTGTTTTTCTTTCTGGCTTACTTCACTCTGTATAATAGGTTCCAGTTTCATCCACCTCATTAGAACTGATTCAGATGTATTCCTTTTAATGGCTGAGTAATATTCCATTGTGTATATGTACCACAGCTTTCTTATCCATTCATCTGCTGATGGACATCTAGGTTGATTCCATGTCCTGGCTATTATAAACAGTGCTGTGATGAACATTGGGGTACACGTGTCTCTTTCGATTCTGGTTTCCTCAGTGTGTATTCCCAGCAGTGGGATTGCTGGGTCATAAGGCAGTTCTATTTTCAGATTTTTAAGGAATCTCCACACTGTTCTCCATAGTGGCTGTACTAGTTTGCATTCCCACCAACAGTGTAAGAGCT
>NW_011493959.1:4765-7617 GCF_000754665.1 Bison bison bison | reverse complement strand
CTACAGAGCAAAGGTGTGGTGGGCTATAACAAGAAAAAGAATTAACTCAAGGGTCCCAGGTTACAAACATTAAAGCTACTACTTACACCAATTATATTAATCAATACACTGCCAGGGACACAGCAGGTAAGGGATATGGAAACTTAGCAGCAAACATTGGCCCAACAAGTGAAAATCCCTTAACCAATACAATTTCTAATCAATCTTTTAACTACTCAACAGAATCTGTGTTTAGACAGTTTAGAACATCTCCTGCCTCTCACAGTTGGGAGGCTCTGAACAATCAAATGTGGCCGGAAAAACCTATTCAGGCAGGCTAGAGGATTTCCAAAGGAGTTTGTAGGTTAAACACTGTCACACCCAGGAATTACTAACTGGAATTGTAAGCTAACTCTTTTTTCAGAGAGAGGTAGTGGGGGACAGCCCCCCATAAAGTCAGAGGTGTAGGTGAAAGCACAAAGCAGAAAGTAGGCAGACTCTGGTTTTGGGGGTATATGCTCGAGAATTTCCAGGGGGACTCCTGAAGCTCGATCCCACCTTTGCGTATGCCGAGCCTCCTTCCTCATGACCTTTGTCATGGGCGGAGTTCCTCACACTGGCTCTGGGCAGTGATAGAATTCCAGTTGAGCTATTCCAGATCCTGAAAGATGATGCTGTGGAAAGTGCTGCACTCAATATGCAATATGCACTCAATATGCAATATGCTGGCTCCCGGCAAGTCTGAGTGAACTCCGGGAGTTGGTGATGGACAGGGAGGCCTGGCGTGCTGTGATTCATGGGGTTACAAAGAGTTGGACACGACTGAACCACTGATCTGGTCTGATCTGATCTGATAATGAGTGATGTTGAGCATCTTTTCATGTGTTTGTTAGCTATCTGTATGTCTTCTTTGGAGAAATGTCTATTTAGTTCTTTGGCCCATTTTTTGATTGGGTCATTTATTTTTCTGGAGTTGAGCTGCAGGAGTTGCTTGTGTATTTTTGAGATTAGATCTTTGTCAGTTGCTTCATTTACTATTATTTTCTCCCATTCTGAAGTCTGTCTTTTCACCTTGCTTAGAGTTACCTTTGATGTGCAGAAGCTTTTAAGGTTAATTAGGTCCCATTTGTTTATTTTTGCTTTTATTTCCAATATTCTGGGAGGTGGGTCATAGAGGATCCTGCTGTGATGTATGTCGGAGAGTGTTTTGCCTATGTTCTCCTCTAGGAGGTTTATAGTTTCTAGTCTTACGTTTAGATCTTTAATCCATTTTGAGTTTATTTCTGTGTATGGTGTTAGAAAGTGTTCTAGTTTCATTCTTTTACAAGTGGTTGACCAGTTTTCCCAGCACCACTTGTTAAAGAGATTGTCTTTTCTCCACTGTATATTCTTGCCTCCTTTGTCAAAGATAAGGTGTCCATATGTGCGTGGATTTATCTCTGGGCTTTCTATTTTGTTCCATTGATCTATATTTCTGTCTTTGTGCCAGTACCATACTGTCTTGATGACTGTGGCTTTGTAGTAGAGACTGAAGTCAGGCAGGTTGATTCCTCCAGTTCCATTCTTCTTTCTCAAGATTGCTTTGGCTATTCGAGGTTTTTTTTTTTGTATTTCCATACAAATTGTGAAATTATTTGTCCTAGGTCTGTGAAGAATACCATTGGTAGCTTGATAGGGATTGCATTGAATCTATAGATTGCTTTGGGTAGTACACTCATTTTCACTATATTGATTCTTCCGATCCATGAACATGGTATATTTCTCCATCTATTAGTGTGCTCTTTGATTTCTTTCACCAGTGTTTTATAGTTTTATATATATAGGTATTTAGTTTCTTTAGGTAGATATATTCCAAAGTATTTCATTCTTTTCGTTGCAATGGTGAATGGAATTGTTTCCTTAATTTCTCTTTCTGTTTTCTCATTATTAGTGTATAGGAATGCAAGGGATTTCTGTGTGTTGATTTTATATCCTGCAACTTTACTATATTCATTGATTAGTTCTAGTAATTTTCTGGTGGAGTCTTTAGGGTTTTCTATGTGGAGGATCATGTCATCTGCAAACAGTGAGAGTTTTACTTCTTCTTTTCCAATTTGGATTCCTTTTATTTTTTGTCTGCTCTGATTGCTGTGGCCAAAACTTCCAAAACTATGTTGAATAGTAATGGTGAAAGTGGGCACCCTTGTCTTGTTCCTGACTTAGGGGAAATGCTTTCAATTTTTCACCATTGAGGATAATGTTTGCTATGGGTTTGTCATATATAGCTTTTATTATGTTGAGGTATGTTCCTTCTCTTCCTGCTTTCTGGAGAGTTTTTATCATAAACGGATGTTGAATTTTGTCAAAGGCTTTCTCTGCATCTATTGAGATAATCATATGGTTTTTATTTTTCAATTTGTTAATGTGGTGTATTACATTGATTGATTTGTGGATATTGAAGAATCCTTGCATCCCCGGGATAAAGCCGACTTGGTCATGGTGTATGATCTTTTTAATGTGTTGTTGGATTCTGATTGCTAGAATTTTTAAAGGATTTTTGCATCTATGTTCATCAGTGATATTGGCCTGTAGTTTTCTTTTTTGGTGGCATCTTTGTCAGGTTTTGGTATTAGGGTGATGGTGGCCTCATAGAATGAGTTTGGAAGTTTACCTTCCTCTGCAATTTTCTGGAAGAGTTTGAGCAGGATAGGTGTTAGCTCTTCTGTAATTTTTGGTAGAATTCAGCTGTGAAGCCGTCTGGACCTGGGCTTTTGTTTGCTGGAAAATTTCTGATTACAGTTTCAGAATCTGAATCACAGATTCAGTTTCTGTGCTTGTGATGGGTCTGTTAAGATTTTCTATTTCTTCCTGGTCCAGTTTTGGAAAGTTGTACT
>NW_011493959.1:4097-4221 GCF_000754665.1 Bison bison bison | reverse complement strand
CTTGATGACTGTGGCTTTGTAGTAGAGACTGAAGTCAGGCAGGTTGATTCCTCCAGTTCCATTCTTCTTTCTCAAGATTGCTTTGGCTATTCGAGGTTTTTTTTTTTGTATTTCCATACAAATT
>NW_011493959.1:2438-2869 GCF_000754665.1 Bison bison bison | reverse complement strand
CCTGTTCCTTTACCTGCTGGGTATTCCTCTGTCTCTTCATCTTGTTTATATTGCTGAGTTTGGGGTGTCCTTTCTGTATTCTGGCAGTTTGTGGAGTTCTCTTTATTGTGGAGTTTCCTCACTATGTGTGGGTTTGTACAGGTGGCTTGTCAAGGTTTCTTGTTTAGGGAAGCTTATGTCGGTGTCCTGGTGGGTGGAGCTGGATTTCTTCTCTCTGGAGTGCAATGAAGTGTCTAGTAATGAGTTATGAGATGTCTATGCTTTTGTAGTAACTTTGGGCAGCCTGTATATTGGAGCTCAGGGCTGTGTTCCTGTGTTGCTGGAGAATTTGTGTGGTATGTCTTGCTCTGGAACTTGTTGGCCCATGTGTGGTGCTTGGTTTCAGTGTAGGTATGGAGGCATTTGATGAGCTCCTGTCAATTAACATTCCC
>NW_011493959.1:1784-2338 GCF_000754665.1 Bison bison bison | reverse complement strand
TCTTTCATCACTTTAAGTATGTCTTGCCATTCCCTCCTGGCTTGAAGAGTTTCTATTGAAAGATCAGCTGTTATCCTTATGGGAATTCCCTTGTGTGATATTTGTTGTTTTTCCCTTGCTGCTTTTAATATTTGTTCTTTGTGTTTGATCTTTGTTAATTTGATTAATATGTGTCTTGTGGTGTTTCGCCTTGGGTTTATCCTGTTTGGGACTCTCTGGTTTTCTTGGACTTGGGTGATTATTTCCTTCCCCATTTTAGGGAAGTTTTCAACTATTATCTCCTCAAGTATTTTCTCATGGTCTTTCTTTTTGTCTTCTTCTTCTGGGACCCCTATGATTCGAATGTTGTAGCGTTTAATATTGTCCTGGAGGTCTCTGAGATTGTCCTCATTTCTTTTAATTCGTTTTTCTTTTTTCCTCTCTGATTCATTTATTTCTACCATTCTATCTTCTAATTCACTAATTCTGTCTTCTGCCTCTGTTATTCTACTATTTGTTGCCTCCAGAGTGTTTTTGATCTCATTTATTGCATTATTCATTATATATTGACTCTT
>NW_011493959.1:0-638 GCF_000754665.1 Bison bison bison | reverse complement strand
AAAATATATCTAGGACTTTCTCTGGTGTTGTTGTGGGTATTGTGGGGTCAGTTCATTTTCGGCTAGTTCTTTGGTCCGGCTTATATTTCTCAAGATCTATAGGCCTCTTCCTATGCAGTCGGTACTAACGACAGGGTTTTAATCTATTGCACCTGTCGCTTCCAAAGCGGTTCCCTCTGTTTTAGCTTCCTCTGTTTGCTGGTCTCTTCAGTGTCTGATTTCCGCCCTGACACAAAATGGGCGGTGGTGGACACTTTTTTTTTTTTTTTTAGGCTCACTTGTTCAGTCGAGCTGTGGGGAGGGAGGGACGCTGCAAACAAATAACACTGGCATGTGCTCACAGTGCCTTAGCCACACTGGGCCTGCCCCCGCTCACAGCGCATGTATCCTCCCCGCCCACACTACTCAGGTTCTAGGTTGCTCCACCCGGAACCGTCCGAGGCCCGCCCTGGGCTGCATGCACCTCCCAAGTCTAAGCCACTCAGGTTCAGACACTCGGGTAGTCCTCAGAGGCGCAGACTCCGTTGGGCCTGCGTTTTGTGCCCTTCCCAGGTCTGAGCAGTTCAGGTGATGAGGTGTTTGGTGAGTGTGGTCGCTGCGACTTATCGTCTCCCCACCGCTTGGTTTTCTGGGTGTAC
>NW_011493958.1:18782-19925 GCF_000754665.1 Bison bison bison | reverse complement strand
ATTTCCAAACACATAGGGCTTGTTAGAACACAAATTACTGGACCCGTCTCCCGGGAATTCAATTGAGGGGGGAACCTGAGAATTCGCATTTCTAGCAAGTACTCAGGTGACACTGATGTTGCTCATCCAGGGACCACACTTTGAGAGCCACTGTTCTATGGATTTGGAATTAATATGAACTTTTAGGGATACTAAGGCAACTGAGGGCCATTGATATTTATAGGAAAGGCAATGTGAAGTGAAGTGGGAGAATCTGAGTAAGATCATTCTCCACATATCCAAGAGTTCATTCAGAACAGCAGATTAATCAAGGGCCTTTGCTGCCATCTTAACATGATCTGATGTAACTCATCCAGGTAGCCAAGCAAACAGCATAGAGCTGAGTATGACTGCTTCATCTGATGCCTGATGAAAGTCACACACAAGACTCTATGTTGGCAAACAAATTTTGCAAGCATCACTTTCTTGGAAAAATTAAGTAAAATAAACGTTTGAGACACCCAGCACACTTTGAGCAGATCAGTAAAAGCACCCAACTTTTTCTAAGGTCAGATTAGCTGCAAGTTGGGGGACAAAGATAAGCATGAAGAAGTGAGTTTCTCTGCCAGCTTTTCCTATTTAAGCCCTGATCTCTGCTGGGACATGATAATAATAGGTAAGAGGTTATTTCTGAAGGAAGAGAAATCACAATGAAGCAATGAATAAATGAGACCTTAATTTGGGAGAGAATAGGAAAATGCAGTTAAACTATTTTCAGGAAATCTGTGCACTACAACCAGGAAAGGTAATGTGATAAAATGTGAAGTTTTTAATATTGAGACCTATGTGAGGCTTAGCTTAGCCTGACACCATGGTTAAGTACTGAGCAGAAAGAGTTCCTAAGCTATTATTAGGCAAATAAAAAGCATATTACATTTTAAAAAATGCTATTTCTAAAAGTGTGCAGGCAAATATCAAAAGTGAATCAGTATTTCCAGATCCCTATCTTTGGAGAGATCTTTAACTAGTACTCATTGCAACCAAAAAAAAAAATGAGAAGGTGTAAAGAGCATATGACCTCATTCAGAATCAATTTTATTAGTGTCTCTAAATGCTCATTTTAAAATTGAAATTAATAGAGAAGGGTCCAAAAAAAAAAAAAGA
>NW_011493958.1:14160-15315 GCF_000754665.1 Bison bison bison | reverse complement strand
CTACATACTAATAACCTTCCACTGCTCCCCAAAACTTGTCAAGTTGATCAATTTGCCCCACTGCAGTAAAGTAAGGTCTTGGAAATACTGTCCTTTCATGGGAAATTTTTTTTTCTCATGCTAAATTTCTTCATAATATACAGATATCACTTTTTTAATGTGTGCAGACTAACAGGTCTCACCTTTGGCTTCCATTGCAAATATTTTGAATGTTGATATAAAAGATGGTTTATACTGATATCTGTAAAGGCTAGTGGGGGGATCCTGACTCTCCCAGAGTACTAATCTAGGATTCACTTGCTCCCACTTTTAATCTCAACTTTAGTTCTATATTTATGACTTGTCTATGAACTCAGCTACCTCATCTAAAAAATGAGGCAATTAGAGCTCCTCTGTCTTTAAGAGCTACTTACTGTGAGATGACAATTCACTGTATCCAGGAAAGGAAGTGTTCATATCCTAATTTCCTATGATTCCATTCCCCTTCATTCCTAAGTCACTTACCCAACCAGCCATCCACACTCTCTCATGTTATTTCTTCCCCTACTGGCTTCAGCCTTGCCCTTTCTCTTTAATATTTTGTATTCTTTCTCAGTTTGATTTTCTTTCCTCTTCGGCCCTAAAATTGTTCATTTTCCTCTCCATGGGGTCATCAGAACAAGCGGCCATAAGGTCTCTATGATCACTTAGGTCTTCTGGACAATTACATGCTATCAGTATTCACCAGCATTATACCCACTAATACCCTACACCTAAACCCCAGAATTGACTATTGGAACTTTCAATAATTATGAGTTTATTAGGTATTTTAAGAAAAAAGAATTCAATTGAAACTTGAATTGTACCTATGGCACAATATACTGTATGTCAGTGATAGGACGAAGAAATTTTCCTCTACCCTTCTAGGTTCTTCACTTCAGTTCAGTCGCTCAGTCGTATCAGACTCTTTGTGACCCCATAGACTGCAGCACATCAGGCTTCCCTGTCCATCACCAACTCCCTGATCCTACTCAAATTCATGTCCATTGAGTCAGTGATGCCATCTAACCATCTCATCCTCTGTCGGCCCCTTCTCCTACCTTCAACCTTTCCCAGCATCAGGGTCTTTTCAAATGAGTCATTTCTTCACATCAGGTGGCCAAAGTATTGGAGTTT
>NW_011493958.1:9115-11561 GCF_000754665.1 Bison bison bison | reverse complement strand
GTACTGGAGTTTCAGCTTTAGCATCATTCCTTCCAAAAAAATCCCAAGGCTGATCTCCTTCAGAATGGAGTGGTTGGATCTCCTTGCAGTCCAAGGGACTCTCAAGAGTCTTCTCCAACACCACAGTTCAAAAGCATCAATTCTTCGGCGCTCAGCCTTCTTCACAGTCTAACTCTCACATCCATACATGACCACAGGAAAAACCATAGCCTTGACTAGACGGACCTTTGTTGGCAAAGTAATGTCTCTGCTTTTGGCTAAGTGAATAACTATTATTTCACAGTGACTTATATGATCCTACCCGAGTGTTATAAACCCTTTTGATATTTATTGACAAAACTTCCTAAATAACTTGACTTCTAGCTAACTTTGGGATGATTCAGAGGGCCCCTGAGACATCCCAAAGAGCTATCAAGCTTCCTGGGTTCACTGGACATGTTAAATTACATGGGAAGTACTGTTGAAGGGGTGATAAATCTTTTCAGATTACACTGTATGGTTGATGTTACTAATATATATATTCTAAAATTGTGTAAAATTCATATAGATCTGATATGCCCTCATAAAATATGGTCAATTATAATTCTAGTTATCATATTAAAGTGTTATGATCATGTTTCTTTATCAATTGCAATAGAATCAGATTTTAAACATGCCTTCTACGGTTTTACTCTCATGTCTTTAGAGAAACACTGCTAGTTCTTCAAGATTTATAGAAAAGACTTTCTAAGGTTAAGCAGATAAACAAATTTTGTTATTAACAGTAAGCTGGTACCAGACTGAAATTTGGTCTTCTCTCTATTTAGAGAACAAAGTTTTCTTAAAATGCAGCTTTTGATAACAGATTATGAATTTCTTGGCCTTTAAGTGATTTATATTTGTTTTTAAAATCTTTTTGTTATTTTGATAAAGTAAATAAACATTATTTAAGATTATGGTACATGTAGACAAAGGTCTTTCTGCTTCAACAACAACAAAAAATAGTTAGACCTCACAGTTAGACTTTTGCTATCCTGATGTCCTTAAAATATGGCAATAGTCTACTCCTAAATCAGGAAATTAAAAATAGAGAAACAACAGCTGAAAATCAAAGAGCCAGGGCTATGGGAAATCCAAGATGGCTGCTTGGCTTTTCCCGGCTCCCTGACAGACCTCATTTTTATTTGATGGGTTAAAACCTTACCTGGCTACAGTGTTAATGCCCTCACAATAAGTTCTCAAAAATATATATCTATTATGTTTCACTGAATATTAAGTTCTAATTTTGTTAACTAAGGTCTGTGCTTACTAAGACTCACTTTTGAGATAGTTCCTTGTTATATTTTATATTGCAAAAAGTTTAATTAAGTTATAAAAAGGACACTCTAAGATTGTTTCTAAAGCTTATCTCAGTAACCAGTCTTTGGATAAAGGTCAGATGCTCCATGATGTACAACCAGGAGATTAACACTTGGCTATAACCATTTAACTGAGTCAGATGATCTGGGGTATACGGGGCTATACCCAATGAAAGTTCTGGACATAAATTCTTCCTTATGACCTTATTAATAACTGCTAGCTATACTATTTTCTGTGTAGATTGCTTCAGAAGATTATTTCTTACATTACCAAACGTGTGACTGAGCCTGTGATAAAATGCTGATATACAGTTGCATATGAGATCAATAATTGTAATAATGCAACTCTAGATATGAAAAAAAAGCAACAAGAGGAAATATTTTCCTGAACCAAGAGGCTAGTAAGACAGGTATGGTCCAGAGACTTTTGCTACTTCCAAGGCCTGGTCTAGTGACAACACATTGAGTGGCGTGTCAGAGTGGGAGTGAGCCTTCCCAGCCCTGTGAGAAACAATGACCATGAAATGCCCCTAAAACATGGGCAAATATGTGGCTGTGAAGGGTCCCTG
Organism: Bison bison bison; assembly: GCF_000754665.1. NCBI lineage: Eukaryota > Metazoa > Chordata > Mammalia > Artiodactyla > Bovidae > Bison > Bison bison. The sequence goes on along the minus strand of NW_011493958.1, from coordinate 9,655 downwards.
CTGACTGGAAGTTGGCCCTTGCCAGCTGCCTCTACAAAGATTAAATCATGACTACTACAAGATGCTGACCTTCAACACCCCCTTGAAAGGAGTTCAGGGTGGAGACAAAAAAATAAAATCAAGCTTCTGCCATGCATTGGGTGCTCTGGGAAAACTCCAGAAAAACAGGCCTTCAGATAGTCAGATGTTTTCAGGTAAAGATTTTTATGAGTCCAAATTCTTGTATCTTCTTATGCCTAGAAAAACTAATGTCACGAATCGATGTCTGGACCAGGTTCTCCTGGCTAGCCCCTCAGCAGTTTTCCTACATCTATTAATCTTTGGGCCATATATCTTTAACTTTCTTGTTAAGTTTATTTCTCTAAGTAGTAGTACAACAACAATATCCCCCACAGTGTTAGAACAAGCTGCTTCATCATTCTGTGGACTCTCATCTCCCTCTATAAATGCACCCCAAGGTCCTCAGGCTATTCTCCCTTTGAGATCTAATATGAGAGACCATCGCCAGTGATAGAAAAGCTCAAGGGAGACCACCAACAA
>NW_011493958.1:8544-9015 GCF_000754665.1 Bison bison bison | reverse complement strand
AGCTGGCTGGTCGATGCATGGCAAAAGCTTGAGGATCCGGCTATCAAAATATTGATGGATTTTCATTGTCAACCCTGGCCTCTATCCCTAATCGATAGTATTGCTGTGCTCTTCATTACAAGGACCAACTCGACTCCCTGGCTGAGGTGGTTTTACAGAACAGGAGAGGGCTAGACCTACTGACAGCTGAAGAGGGAGGACTCTGCCTCTTCTTGAATGAACAATGATGGTTTTATGTAAAACAATCAGAAGTAGTCAGGGACATGGCCCAACAGCTAAGGAAACAAATCATAAAAAGGAGAGAGAAACTAGCTAATTCCTGGGGTAGTTCAAACAAATCTGGAGCTGGACATCGCGGCTTCTCCCTTTAACAGGTCCTCTCTTCATGCTCTTTGCAGTGTTCTTGTTTGCCCTTGTATTCTCAATGCAATTACCCAGTTCATAATCTCTCGGATTAAATCCATAAAGTTA
>NW_011493958.1:4622-6465 GCF_000754665.1 Bison bison bison | reverse complement strand
TCCTGACCCAGGGATCAAACCCAGGTCTCCCATATTGCAGGCAGACACTTTACCCTCAGAGCCACCAGAGAAGCCCGTTTCCAAGTAATAACTCTCAATCTGACTCAAATAAAATTTTCCATTTCTTTCTTAGATAAACTGATTAATTTTTCATCAACAGTACTGTATTTTAAGTTTTAACATTTTTTTAAAAATCAAACCTCCAATGTGCATAAAGCTGGAGACTTTATGGATTAAGTTGTGTACAATTTAACAGCCTATTTCAATGAATAGCTGGGGTAAAACAGCCCATGGAGGGTGTGGGGTATGTAACTTTTTGCTCTATTAATAGAATTCATGGAAAAGAGACTGACTTTTTGCTGCTACCAAATCTCTCATAAATGGAAACTTCATATATTTTAATTGAAAACATTGTTATACTTTATATATCTCTATGAAAACATTTCTATTAAGACAGTTTTATCAGTATTTTCCAGTTTTATATACTGAATCATCCTGAACCAGTTCCTTGGGGTGGTGAGGGGAACAGTTCACCAAGAAAATGTATAAGGCAACTGGAGATTGTTTTACCAGTAGGGTCTTCATAAGAAACTAGTCAGCACCAAATTATGTGACTTGAAAAGTTAAAAAATCACCTAAGTACAAAGAATGTACACATTTGAAGATATATTTATTTTTAAAAGTGGAGTCAAGTGCCTCTAGCAAGTTACACACAAGCAGCAAAGACAAGTCAGTGAGCTGAAAATGACTGACTGGTACTCTAACAGTGGGGAAAGGAGCAGGGCATAAATTTTGAAAGAATGACATAACCTAAGGACACAACGTAAACCAGTGATTAGAATCAAATGGGACCAAGACGGCAGACAAGACTAGACTTGATCTTCAATGAGCAAGCGAAAAGACACACCCAGAGGTGCCATGACAGTTCCAAGCCACTCTCAAAAGACCAAGGAGTGCACAGTGGCCCAATTCCTGGAAATGTCCACCCCATCTCCAAAATAGATGGAATAATCCTCCCACTCATTAGCACGTGGGCCTATGAAAACTAACCACACCACATTTTGCAACACATTTGCCCTCTGGGATGGCTCACACGCTGTCTGTGGAGTGTACTTCTCTCTAAATCTGAATAAATCTACTTCTTGCCCATCACTTTGTCTCTCTCTGAATTCTTTCTGCAATGAGACATCAGAACTTCGTTAAGTCCTGAAACCAGGTACCGTGGGTTTGGGCTGGGTTTGAGTCCCAGCGACGTGGGTTCAAGTCCCAAGCAGGGTTTTGGCTGGGTTCGAGTCCCAGTCTGAGGTAAACGGTTTCAGTACATTACCTTCTTTGTACCTGGATCAGTTCAAATATAACCTAAAATTGAAGGTAAGCACAGTTATATATTACACATTATGATTATATATTATACTTGAGAAAACCTAGGATAATCGGTAGGCATGAATATCATGCTTAGGGTCACATAGGGTAGAAAGACATCTGTAATAATAGACCAAAGTCTATCCCATACAAATTCACCCTTGTTTTCACTTGTTAAAGAGTTTCACCACTCTCCTGGTCATCTCAGGAAAACACAGTCTTGTTTCCTTCAGTGCTTCCCAGGGCAAACAGGAAAAAGTCTCCTCTGGCTGTTCTAAGCCCCATGCTAAAACATTCCTGGACCTTTAAAAGGGAGGATGCCCTCCTGGGACTGATTAAATGCTTGACCAGCTGCTGTAGGTGTGAAATCATGAGGAGGAGACCCAGAACTAGGGAGACAGTCTGCAAATGCCAACTCTGCTGCTGCTGCTAAGTCGCTTCAGTCGTGTCCGACTCTGTGCGACCCCATAGACGGCAGCCC
>NW_011493958.1:3989-4522 GCF_000754665.1 Bison bison bison | reverse complement strand
CCTACCAGGCTCCTCCATCCATGGGATTTTCCAGGCAAGAGTACTGGAGTGGGGTGCCATTGCCTTCTCCAATGCCAACTCTTCCTCCTGCTAATGAGAGTACCTTTTATCAGGTGCCCCAGCATTATTCCCCTTAAAGCATTTATACCCTCATTAACCCTTCTCAGTCTTTTTCCTAAGGATGATGTAGTCTAGCTCTTTTATCTTTGTTCTTATCCATGATGCTAAAGTAAATTTAAGTCCTGACTCTGATGCTAAGCTTCAAGATGTAAAATGAAGCAAAACAAAGCAACAAAATCCTCATGCTTCTCTCTCAAAATACTCAGGTCTTGATAATCAAGAATCTGTGCCTCGGTATCATGTTTATTGAAATAAGTCAGACAGAGAAAGACAAATATTGCATGATTTCATCCATATGTGGAATCTAAAAAATAAACACATAGAATAAAACCTAGACTCACAGGCATAGAAAAAAATTAGTGGTTGCCAGAGGGAAGGGAGTGAGTGAGTGAAGTCGCTCAGTCATGTCTGAC
>NW_011493958.1:0-857 GCF_000754665.1 Bison bison bison | reverse complement strand
CCAATCTTAAAAAATCTTAAAATATTCTTAAAAATCAGTAATATGTTAGTCACAAAGAAAATCTCAACAACTGCAAAATGTAGAAATAGAATAAATGATTAACATTCTCTAATGAGAATACATCAAGATGTTAATAACAAACCCCAGAAACTAAAAAACTCTTTTATCTACTAAAATTTTTACATATTTTCATATATTAGTTGAGCCAAAAAAGAAATACTAATGGAAAAGTAAGAGTATCTAGAAAATAATCATTGAAAATTATGTATCCAGACTGACAACTACAATGAGATATCACCTCACTCTGGTCAGAATGATCATCATCAAAAAGTCTACAAACAATAAATGGTGGAGAGGGTATGGAGAGAAGGGAACCCTTTTATACTGCTGGTGGAAATTTAAATTGGTGCAGCCACTATGGAGAATAGGATGGAGGTTTCTTAAAAAGCTATAAATAGAGGTATCATATGATCCAGCAAGTCCAGTACGGGCATATATCCAGAAAAGATGAAAACTGTAATTCGAAAAGAGACATGCACCCCAATGCTCATAGCAGCACTGTTTATAATTGTCAAGACAGGGAAGCAACCTAACTGTTCAACAACAGAATGGATAAAGAAGATGTGTTAAATATATATAATGGACTATTAATAAGTCATAAAAAAGAATGAAATACTGCCATTTGCAGTAACATGGATGGACCTAGTGATTATCATCCTAAGGGAAGTCAGACAGAAAGGCAAATATGATACCACTCCATAGTGAAAGTGAAGTCACTCAGTCGTGTCCGACTCTTTGCGACCCCATGGACTGTAGCCTACCAAGCTCCTCCATCCATGGGATTCTCCAGGCAAGAA
>NW_011493957.1:18000-18396 GCF_000754665.1 Bison bison bison | reverse complement strand
AATCTCTTTAACAAGTGGTGCTGGGAAATCTGGTCAACCACTTGTAAAAGAATGAAACTAGAACACTTTCTAACACCATACACAAAAATAAACTCAAAATGGATTAAAGATCTCAATGTAAGACCAGAAACTATAAAACTCCTAGAGGATAACATAGACAAGACACTCTCTGACATACATCACAGCAGGATCCTCTATGACCCACCTCCCAAAATATTGGAAATAAAAGCAAAAATAAACAAATGGGACCTAATTAAACTTAAAAGCTTCTGCACATCAAAGGAAACTATTAGCAAGGTGAAAAGACAGCCTTCAGAATGGGAGAAAATAATAGCAAATGAGCAACTGACAAACAACTAATCTCAAAAATATACAAGCAACTCCTACAGCTCAACT
>NW_011493957.1:17365-17900 GCF_000754665.1 Bison bison bison | reverse complement strand
AAGAAACAAAGGGAGAAAAATCAAATCAATAAAATTAGAAATGAAAATGGAGAGATCACAACAGACAACACAGAAATACAAAGGATCATAAGAGACTACTATCAACAATTATATGCCAATAAAATGGACAACGTGGAAGAAATGGACAAATTCTTAGAAAAGTACAACTTTCCAAAACTGGACCAGGAAGAAATAGAAAATCTTAACAGACCCATCACAAGCACGGAAATTGAAACTGTAATCAGAAATCTTCCAGCAAACAAAAGCCCAGGTCCAGACGGCTTCACAGCTGAATTCTACCAAAAATTTAGAGAAGAGTTAAAACCTATCCTGCTCAAACTCTTCCAGAAAATTGCAGAGGAAGGTAAACCTCCAAACTCATTCTATGAGGCTACCATCACCCTAACACCAAAACCTGACAAAGACGCCACAAAAACAGAAAACTACAGGCCAATATCACTGATGAACATAGATGCAAAAATCCTTAACAAAATTCTAGTAATCAGAATCCAAAAACACATTAAAAAGATCATAC
>NW_011493957.1:16924-17265 GCF_000754665.1 Bison bison bison | reverse complement strand
CTCTGACATACATCACAGCAGGATCCTCTATGACCCACCTCCCACGAATATTGGAAATAAAAGCAAAAATAAACAAATAGGGACCTAATTAACCCTAAAAGACTTCTGCACATCAAAGGAAACTATTAGCAAGGTGAAAAGACAGCCTTCAGAATGGGAGAAAATAATAGCAAATGAGCAACTGACAAACAACTAATCTCAAAAATATACAAGCAACTCCTACAGCTCAACTCCAGAAAAATAAATGACCCAATCAAAAAATGGGCCAAAGAACTAAATAGACATTTCTCCAAAGAAGACATACAGATGGCTAACAAACACATGAAAAGATGCTCAACATC
>NW_011493957.1:16154-16824 GCF_000754665.1 Bison bison bison | reverse complement strand
AAAAGATCATACACCATGATCAAGTGGGCTTTATCCCAGGGATGCAAGGATTCTTCAATATCCACAAATCAATGTAATACACCACATTAACAAATTGAAAAACAAAAACCATATGATTATCTCAATAGATGCAGAGAAAGCCTTTGTCAAAATTCAACATCCATTTATGATAAGAACTCTCCAGAAAGCAGGAATAGAAGGAACATACCTCAACATAATAAAAGCTATATATGACAAACCCACAGCAAACATTATCCTCAATGGTGAAAAATTGAAAGCATTTCCTCTAAAGTCAGGAACAAGACAAGGATGCCTACTTTCACCATTACTATTCAACATAGTTTTGGAAGTTTTGGCCACAGCAATCAGAGCAGAAAAAGAAATAAAAGGAATCCAAATTGGAAAAGAAGAAGTAAAACTCTCACTGTTTGCAGATGACATGATCCTCTACATAGAAAACCCTAAAGACTCCACCAGAAAATTACTAGAACTAATCAATGACTATAGTAAAGTTGCACCATATAAAATCAACACACAGAAATCCCTTTCATTATTATACACTAATAATGAGAAAACAGAAAGAGAAATTAAGGAAACAATTCCATTCACCATTGCAATGGAAAGAATAAAATACTTAGGAATATATCTACCTAGAGAAACTAAAGACCTA
>NW_011493957.1:14534-15641 GCF_000754665.1 Bison bison bison | reverse complement strand
GGGATGGTATGGGGAGGGAGGAGGGAGGAGGTTTCAGGATGGGGAACACATGTATACCTGTGGTGGATTCATTTTGATATTTGGCAAAACTAATACAATTATGTAAAGTTCAAAAATAAAATAAAATTTAAAAAATAAAAAGAGATAACCCAGGAGACCTCCCTGTGATGGAAGGAGGCTTTACCAATAGCTCTCCTCCGCACCCGCATTTCCCCTAAAGAACAGGTTGGTCTTAGTCCTTATGAGATGCTATATGGGAGACCTTTTTTTTATGTCAATGACCTCTTTCTAGATCCAGAGGTTCAGACCCTCCAGTCTTATACCTTGGCCATTGGGCAATTCCAACAGGATATACGCTTGTGGGGTATGAACCAGGACTCAAAAGATTCTAAAGAGTCACCACTATATGCTCCAGGACCTCAAGTCCTAATTAAAGTCTGGAAACATGGGTCCCCAAAGGCTCAACTCCAGCCCACATGGAAGGGCCCCTACCCTGTAATACTTTCTACCCCCATAGCAGTCAAGGTACCAGGACATGACTCCTGGATTCACTACTCACGAGTCAAGCTGTAGAAGAAAACAGAAGAGGACACTCGATACACCTGTGAGCCCCTGGGAGATCTCAAATACCTATTCAGAACTACCAATGAGTGCCATTTTAATGAAGACCCCCAAAATCTGGTTTCTGGGGATAAGATTTCTCAGGATAACTCTAAGGAGCCAACACAGCTTGACAGAGACTGTACTCCAAAACAGACAGGAGATAGCTCTTCTGATTCCTGAACAAAGAGGGACTTGAGCTATCTTGGCGATGTGAATTTAAAATTGACCAATGTCCCTACTAGTCCTCGTTATGCTATATTGATGATGCCTATGATTATTCCATGTACTGTCAATTGTCTAACCTGTTTTGTCTCTGCCCAGGTCAACCAGCTACAACATGCAGTGCCAGTTCAACAAAGATATAAAACTACAGCTGACCACAGAAAATATCACACACCCTTGGACACCGCTATAAGGACTCTGAGGATTGAGACTAGCAAGAGGGGGAGGCCCAATACCTCTCACCACCCCAGTTCAGCAGGAAGTAGCCAGAAAGACCTCGAC
>NW_011493957.1:2995-14115 GCF_000754665.1 Bison bison bison | reverse complement strand
TCCGAGGACCAGAGTGAAGACTTCAGGCAGAACAAACAGAACAAACAGCACTCCTGGCTAAGCCCAATTTGCATAGGGCAGGCCCAGGTGGAGGAAAAAACATATAAAAGGAGGAGCCAAAGCGCTTTCTCTCGGACTCTCTCTCCCGCGTGCATGCGCTCTTCTCTCTCTCTCTCACTCTCCTGCTATCTTCTAAATAAAATAGAGCTGTAACACTGATTTGCCTAAGAGCTATAGCACGGTTTGTCCAAGACCTGAGAGCTGTGACACGCTGAGGGCTTTAATGTCCGTTGCTCCAAATCTTTGTTGTGACGAAACAAAGAACCGAGGAACATACACTCACGTGACACTATTAAACCAGAGCCTAACTTGCTGAAGGTTTAGCAGAGCCTCACAGAACTAAGGGAAAGAAGAAAACCCAACTCCAGTCCCTCTAACTCTCTTGTTCCATCAAAGAGGGATGTGAGGGGGAGAGAACCAAGAACAAGAATGAGGAGTATGTGTGAAAAGTTCACAGTTCACAGCTCACTAAAGACTGAGAGCTACTCACAAAATATAGAACAATACCCCTCCCCCTACACCTTATCACCACATTACTAATAAAGGCCAATTATATCAGTTTCTTTCACCCAGTACATTACATCCAGTTATAAAAAAAAAAAAAAAAACAAACTTCAAGACATACTTAAGAAGCACACACACACACAGTTTCAAAAGACAGAACAAACATCAGGACAAAATTCACATATGGCAGGAATATTGAAATTATCAGGCTAGGGATTTAGAACAATTGTGATTAAGATGTTGAGGGGCTTAATGGATGTCAACTACAAATTGGTACTTGCCAAGGGCATTTGTCATCTACCTCTGCAGCTGTTGACCTGTGATATGCCCTGAAGGGACTTAAGGGTTGAGAATAAGGCACTTTGTGCTCCAGGAAAATTGGTGGAATGGGTCTTTAGATAGTTAGATATTTTCAGGAACTGACTTCATGATCCCAATCTTTGTATCTCCCCTCATATCTAGAAAAGCACTAAATCCCCTCATAGTGACATCAACTCATGACTAGCAGAAAACCTTTTGTAAGATAAGTGCTTGATTGTGTAAATTCTCCCTTTACCAAAATCACATATATTGACCTTCTGCCACTATCTTTTTGGAGCCGTTTCTCAGAACTATCTGAGGTGTTGTTTTGAGGTAAGAGTGAGATCAAAGCCCCCAATTAACATTAACAACCTTTTGCTTTCCCTTCCTTTATCTTGTGTTAACAGCTTCTGCTCATCAATTACTGCTTCTGTGTCTGTGATCTTGGTTACTCTTACAACTAAGGAACTTGGGCTACCTGGGAAGGGGAGGGATCTGAGCTGTTTGAGTGGGAAGTTTATGGCATATAAAAGATATCCAGAACAAAGCCAGGGCACTCAACCTCTGGAGGCAATTCCTCTGAGCCCGCGCTGGTGCTGAATAAACCCTGTTGTTCTAAATCTTTGAGTGCCACTTGTCTCTTTCCCACACCACGGTTTCTGGTGTATTGGCCAGAAAGTCAAGTCAACAACCAAGCTGGCCCCTTGTGCTACAATTGTCAGAGTACCAGAGAAAGCCATGGCCACTGACATGGTGACAGAGAGGTGGCACCTGGATATTTGCTGGATCCCAACTCTCACTCGAGCTGCACTGGCCTCAGCCCATATGGCTTTCTGAATGGGCTCAGGACAGCAGAAGCAAGACACAGGACGTCAGACAGGTGAGTGCCCAAGGGACATTTGCTCAAGTCAGGACCTGCCATATGATAGAAGGGGAGCCTGATCACCTTCCAGTGACTGGAGAGTCACTCAAAATAGGGTTTGTTCTCTCAGGTGGTCTGTCAATTCTGGTGTGTATGTGAGTGACTGAGCAGGGAGAGCCCATGCTCCACCATCTTCAGACTTTGAAGCTTGAGTAGGTCCAAACCTAAAGTTCCATGACAACCTCATATGGCTCAGGGCAGCACCAGCCTCTAGGGGATTTAATCCCTCCCTGCAAGTCTGGTCCTGGTCTGTGGTTTGTACTGACCAGCCAATGCTAAGAGGTGTCTAAATCTCCATAAGGGGAGTGGCCAGGCAGTGAGTGCCTCCCTTTGTTTCATTGTGTGACACTCCCTCAGGGTGGGAACTTTCACATAATGGGCAATTGGACTTCTAAGTCCACTGTCTTAGAGTGTGTGGTTAAGAATTTTAATAAAGGATTTTCTGGGGATTATGGTGTAAAATTGAGTCCTGAAAAACTGCACATTCTTTGTACCCTGGAGTGGCCCTCCTTTGGGGACAGATGGCCCCCAGAAGGAACCTTAGATGTGCCCACTGTATGAACAGTGCAGAGTTATAATGGGAGACCCCAGCCACCCACACCAAGTCTCATGTATCAATCGATGTTCGGAAATTGCCCAGTTAAGACCCCTTTGGCTTTGATTCTTTGCCACAAATCAGGGACAGTGTAAGGTCTTAGTAGCTCAAGTGAAGGAAAGGACCTTGTGCCAAGAGAAGGAACCACCTATCTTCCAGGGTGAGGCTGAAGAAATGCCTCCAAAACCCCTACCTTATATCCCCATGACTCCTCTACTGATAGCAGCAGATCCACATTTATCATACAGTCCACTGCCTTCCATTTCACTTCCTCCTCTTGATGCTCCCGAAGCTATTGTGCCCCCATGGCCAGCCATCCCAGAACTGATGGGTAGATGCTTCCAGTTGGCTTAAGCAGCAGTTGCCTGAGCACTACAAATGTGCTTATGAAAGACTCAAGGGCCACAGTGTTGCTACCAATGGGCTCCTACAAGATGGGGAACCCATTTTTTACTACCAGCCTTTCTCCATGACTTATCTCCTTAACTGGAAACATCACACCCCCTCATACTCTGAAAAGCCCCAAACGCAAGTTGATCTCTTAGAATCCATCTTCCAGACCCACTGCTCCACCTGAGTAGACTGCCACTGGGTAGGCAGCTTCTTCTCACCCTATTCAATACAGAGGAGTTCAAATGAGTCACAACAGAGGCTTAAAAATGGCTCCAGACCAATGCCTCAGGGGGTCAATTAGATGCAGAGAACTGGGCTCAGGAGAACTTCCTGAAGAAAGAGCCTCACTGGACCCCAATACCTAGGGGGGAAGAAACCAGTTGGATAGGTATCAACAGGCCCTCTTACAAGGGGTAAAAGCCAAGGCTAAGAAGCTTACTAACATGGCTAAGACCACTGAGGTGCTACAAAAACCAGATAAAAGCCCAGCCAATTTCTACGAAAAGCTATGTGAGGCCTTCCAGGTCTTCACCTCTTTTGATCCGGGAGCTCCTGAAAAATCAATGTATGATAAATGCAGCCTTTGTAGGACAGGCCCAATCAGACATCCAAAGAAATTATAGAAGTTAGAAGGGTTTGCTGGTAAAAATGCCACAGAACTGCTAGAAATAACCAATAAAGTCTGTCAATCAAGATCAAACAGCATGCCAAGAAGCGGGAAAGGAGATGAAGCAAAAAGCCACAGTCTTGGCAGCTGCCTTCTCAAAACCTGCACTCCTAGTAAGGCAAGAGGCCCAGATCTGAAAAGAATTCCCCTCAGCCATGATTAGTATGCCTTTTGAAAGGAAGGGGAACACTGGAAAAATTAGTGTCCCAGTCTCCCTGAGAAGAAAACCAAAGCGGCAGGCCCACTGAGCTGATATCATCCCAAGCCACCCAGTGCTAATCTGATCAGGCTAACTGTAACAGAATCCAACTAGAGAGGACAAGGCTGTCTCAAACTGGGCCCCTGAGAGCCCATGGTCAGAATTCAAGTACGGGGCCATCCAATGGACTTTATTGTGATCACAGGCCCTGAGCATTCAGTGGTCACCCAACAAATAGCCCCCCTCTTGGGAAAAGAAACCACCATCATCAGGGCCACAGGCACTGAGAGCCGCAGACCATTTTGCGGTCCTTAACAATGCTGACTTGGTGTCGGGGGGGGGGAGGGGGGCATGAGGTAGTGCATGGATTCCTCTACCTGCCCGACTGTCCTGTCCCTTTAATAGGAAGTGACCTGCTTGCTAAGATGGGGACTCAAATTTCTTTTCTGCTGATGGATCAGCTAAAGCTAGCAGGACCGCCATTCTGCTTAATTATGACTCTCATTGTAAGGAGAGAAGAAGAATAATGACTGTATTCCTCCCCTCCAAGATAAGGGACCATTCCTCCTAAATTAGAGACTGAGAACCCACTAGTTTGGGCCAAGGAAAATCCTCCTGGTCTGGCAAAACACCATGCTCCCATCCTGATTGATCTGGGAGCTCAGCTTGTAAAATTACAACAGTATCTGATTCCCTGGGAGGCCCAAATAGGAATCCAGGCTCATTTAGACAGACTACTCCAAAATGAACTTCTGAGGAAATGCCAGTCACCCTGGAACACCTCATCACTACCCGTGAAGAAGCCAGGGACACATGACTACTGTCCAGTTCAGGACTTAAGAGCTGTAAACGAGGCAACAGTTACTCTGCACCTAGCAGTGCCTAATCCGTACAGCTTACTAGGACTGATGCCTTCCACAGCCAAATGGTTTACTTGCTTGGACTTGAAAGATGTCTTCTTCTGACTCTTGGTTGCACCAGTCAGTCAACCACTATTTGCCTTTGAATGGGAAAATCCACACATGGGAAACAAGGAACAGCTCACTTGGACAAGGCTTCCTCAGGGGTTCAAGAACTCCTCTACTCTCTTCAATGGAGCATTGGCCACCAACTTGGCTAAATTTCCTGGACATAAGTTAGACTGTGTCCTGTTGTAATACATCAATGAACTTCTGCTGGCCAGCACAACACAGGCTCAATGCCTAGAAGGAACAAAGTCCCTTCTCTCCTTGTTAATGGAAGCTGGGTACCAGGTATCTAAGAAAAGGGCACTCCTGAAAGTCATTGTTCCCAGATACGGAATGCCTCTGACCACAAGGTCGGACAATGGACTGGCATTTGTAGCCAAGACAGTACAACAGGTGGCAAGGGCTTTGAAGATCTGGTAGAAATTGCATACTGCCTACTGTCCCCAGAGCTCAGGCAAAGTGAAACTCTTGAATTGAACCCTCAAACAAACCCTAGCAAAACTATACCAGAAGATCAGCTTATCTTGGGTAGACATGTTACCTCTGGCCCACTTAAAGGTAAGGTATTCACTGTGGGCAGGGATAGGGTTTTCACCCTTTGAAATCCTGTATGGATGACCACCCCTGCTAGTCAACTTGAAGGGAGACACCAGAGAACTGGGAAACTTGCACTTACATAGGCAGCTACAAGGGTTAGGACACACAATCTCTCAGATACTTAAATGGGCAATTGATAGAATACCCATATCTGTAAGCATAACAGTACATCCCCACTAACCAGGGGACCAGGTTTGGGTAAAAGGTTGGAAAAAAGAGCCTTTAAAACCCTTGACAGGAATAGACGCTTGGATCCATTACTCCAGAGTCAAACCTGCAAGTCCAACCAATAGCTAAGGAAAATGGGAAATGGCCCTCAGTCCAGAGGAACCCCTGTGCCTAACTTTGCAAAGAAGGAAGCAACCACCCCAAAGCTCTGCTCTGGCCACACTGGAAGCTGGTCAGTCAATGCACGGCTGAAGCTTGAGGAACCAACAAGACAGACAAAAGGCAAATGTACTGGTTAGTAAGTGTACTGGGACTCCCCTATTCATCTTATTAGGAATAGGGCTTTACTCTCTGTTTCCCCTGGAGTTGACTTGTACCCAAAACTCTCCCTCTACTTTGTCTACTTTTTCATAGTTCTTGTTTTTTGGAGTCTCTTCCTACTGTGATCAGCTTAAATGTAAAAACAGTGTATTTTTGCCTTATAATTCTGTTAAGTTATAAAATCCCCTCCTCATCCAAGAGTTAGGATGATTGTTCTGAATGTATGAAATATTTCTACCATGTGGGAAAATGGATCTGAGGATTCACTTACAATACATATCAATTGGCTGCATGTTGTAGTTCAGCTTCCCCATGCACTAGGGAAGGGAAACATTACTGGAAGGGAAAAATTAGAGCCCATGGTATGAATGGTCTAACGTGCTATGGCACCCCAAGATAGATGACCTGCTGGACTTGACAGACTCATTTTGAGATGTCAGATGCAAAGAGGGGTGGGGGTAGGGGGTGGTCAGGACCAGGAAAGAAGTGGTCCAAGAGGTGGTCAAATGGCAAAGGCCCAAGTAACCAAGCCAGACTCATTGGCATCAGTTCCAAAGCTGTGATCCACTGGACTATACAATCAGCTTTGAGCCTCCCTCAAAGATAAGTTAGGCTTATCTAACAGGCTCGGTTGCTCTGTAGCATGTGGGATCTTCCCAGACCAGGGATCAAACCCAAGTCCCTGGCATTGCAGGGCAGATTCTTGACCACTCAACCACCACTGAAGCCCTGCCCCTTATTTTTTTTCCCTACCCAGAAACAACCAGCTCCAAGACAAAAATTACTTTATTTTCCCTTTGTTGTTGGGTCACCAGGTCGTGTCCTTCTCTGCAACACCATGAACTGCAGCACACCAGACCTTCTTGTCTTTCACTGTCTCCAAGAGTTTGCTCAGGCTTGTGTCCATTGGGTTGGTGGTGCCATCCAGCCATCTCATCCTCTGTCACCCCCTTCTCCTGCCCTAGGTCTTTCCCAGCATCAGGGTCTTTTCCAGTGAACTGGCTCTTCACATTGGGTGGGTGGGGTATTGGGGCTTCAGCTTCAGCATTGGAACTTCTAGTGAATATTCAGGTTTCTTTTCCCTTAACAAAATGCAACTCCATTCCTCATACTTTCTTTTACTGAAAACACACTTCTTATTTTGTTACTATATATACTGAAATGTTTCATTTATTATTTCTAGTAGCTTTGATTACATACTTAAGTTAGAATCCACAACTGTTAAAACCTTACTTTCTAGTGAGGACTAAGAACTAGGCAATTATGAACTGTCATTTACATTTTCATTCTGTAAATTGACAAACATAAATACCAGCAATAATTTATAAAGAACTGTGTTCGTTTTATAGAAAATATCTTTATGTGGTACCAAATATTTGGTTTTGTTCCTCTGTTAAAGAAAGCCAATAATCATTAACTAATGTTTCAGTATCTTATTTTATTAGGGAATGACTTAGGTATTCAATGACCTAGGTATACTTTCATCATTTCACTTATTTAGCACAACTTTAAAATTTAAAGATGCAAGGGTTCTTCCTTGGTGGTCAAGTGGTTAGGAATCCAACATGCAATCCAGGGGATGCAAGTTCAATCCCTTGAAAGGAAACTAAGATCCCACATGCCGCAGAGCAACTAAGCCTACACAGCACAACCAAAGAGCCCTTGTGCCACAACTACTGAAGCCTTTTGCTCTGGAGCCCACATGTTGCAGCTGCTGACCTCACATTCCACAACTACAGTCTTGGTATGCTGTAATGAAAGATCCTGTAGAATATTACAAAGATCCTACATGCTGCAATTAAGACCCAAATCATCTGGAGAAATAAAGATTTCAAGCTAAATAAATCTAGTCACAGACATAGAGAACAGACTTATGGACATGAGTAGGGGCAGGAGGAGGAAGGAGAAGATGAGATGAATGGAGAAAGGAGCATGGAAGCATATACACTACCATGTGTAAAATAGATAGCCAATGGAAATTTTCTGTATGCCTCAGGGAATAAAAACTGGGGTTTTGTAACAATCTAGCAGGGTGACAAAGGATGGGAGGTGGGAAAGAGGTTCAAGACAGAGGGTACATATATGTATATATATGGCTAATATCATAAAGCAATTATCATTCAATTAAAAATAAATTATTTTTTTTAAAAGTTATAAATGCCCACTATTGGAAATAAACTTCTTATCCATCTAGCTGAGGAGATGGCCTAGTAATTAAATGTCACTAGCTGCTGGGTTTGTGGAGAGACCCTGATGAAGGAATCATAGCCCCAGAATGGTACTGGATGGGATACCTTTCTGCTATTCCAGTGGAATCTAAAAATTAGCAGGCAAGCAGAGGGTCCTATTCAGAGTTGGACCCTGTCCATGGAGACAGTAGGCAAAGAATGTCTGAGCTGAGAATGGATACGTTATACCTGGGCCCGACAGATAAAATGCAGAAGAGCCCTGATCTATAATGATACCAGTAAGAGCCTTTTGTGGTGGACAGGGGCCCCAATCTGGCATTGGGCTCCCCCAAAAGGAGGGAATGGAAATCACACTTGCATTCCCTTCAACTCCACCTCCAGGATTCTAGTGCAGAACTGTACAGGAAATCAACCTGATATTAACCCCTTTCTTGCAATCCCAGGCATTAGCCCATATTGGAACCATCTTAACTCCACAAATCCAGACATACAGCAGGCCCAAGAGGGGCTTTTTTGGATTTGTGAGAGAAAGACCTACTCTTGGCTCCCATCCAGATGGGAAAGGACCTGTACCATAGCAGTAATTCAGCCAGGTTTTTTTCTCTTATCTCACTCACAAGGAGACACACTGGGCATCCCAATCTACAACAACCTCAGACATAGAGAAAAATGATCTCTCAAACTAAGGGGAAAACAAAACTGGGGCAAAGATGAGTGCCCCCTCCAACAGATAATCCAATATTATGGTCTGGCCACATGGGCACAAGATGGGAGTTGAGTATACAGGACCGCCATTAACATGCTCAACTGAAAAATCCAACTGCAGGCAGTACTTGAGAATATAACTAATGAAACTGGAACTATTGGCATGGCAACAATCCCAGATGAGGACTGCCATCTATCAAAATCGGTTAGCACTAGACTACCTCCTAGCAGAGGAAGGAGGAGTTTGTGGGAAATTCAACCAAACTGGCTGTTATATCCAAATAGATGATAATTGAAAAGCTGTGAAGACATAGCTAACAATATCAGGAAGATTGTCCATGTTCTGTTTCAGACCTGGAAGGGATGGGATTCAGATGACCTCTTTGGAGGACGGTTCTCTTGGCTAGAGGGTTTAAAACAATGATTGGGATGGTCATAGTCATACTCCCTGGATGTCTGCTTATTTCCTGCCTCATACCCTTCCTGATCAGAGTTGTAACAGGGTTCATAGAGACAGATGTCAAATGGAGAATGGCTACCCAGGTGTTGCTTTTAAAGGGATACCAGAAATTGCCAGAAGATAATGTTCTCTGAAGGCTGCAGATGCACCCTAAACATCAAGAGTGGGGAATAAGATAGGAGTGAGATAAAAACTCCCAGTTAAAGTAACAACCTTTTGCTTACTCTTCCTTTATCTTGTATTAACAGCTACTGCCCATCAATCACTGCTTCTACGTCTGTGATCTACATCCGAAGGAACTTGGGCTACCTGGGGGAAGGGAGGGATCTGAGCTGTTTGAGCAGGAAGTTCATGGTGTATAAAAGATACCCAGACCAAAGCCTGGGTGCTCAGCTTTTGGAGAAGACTCCACTGAGCCCTCACCAGTGCTGAATAAACCCTGCTGTTCTCCATCTTCAAGTGCTGCTTGTCTCTTTCCAATGCTGTGCTTTCTACTACAGTTTCCCAGGCTACAATTCTCATTTTGCCCCAAATTAAACAGCTCACAATTTCTCACTTTATGTATTTTTGCTAATGACTTACTGAAAGTGTGTCAGTCACTCAGTCCTGTACAATGCTTCACGACCCCATGACCTGTAGCTAGCCAGAATTCCATGGAATTCTCAAAGAAAGAATACTGGAGTTGGTAGCCATTTCATTCTCCAGGATGTCTTCCCAACCCAGAGATCAAACCGGGGCCTCCTACATTCCAGGCAGATATTTTACCACCTGAGTCACCAATGACTTATTACTTGCTGTTTATCTTATATTTATTTTAGATGATAGAAATAATTTTAGACAAAAGGCAAATTTGAGCTATTTGCTTATTTGAGTTCAGAATGGGTTGTAAAGCAGCTGAGACAACTCAGAACATCAACAATTCATTTGGTCCAGGAATTGCTAATGAATGTACAGAGTAGTGGTGATTTAAGAAGTTTTGCAAAGGAGACAAGAGCCTTGACGATGACGAATGCAATGACTGGCCTTTGGAAGTTGACAATGGCCAACTAAGAGGATCATTAAAGCTGACCCTCAGAGAACAAGATGGCAGAGGGATAGGTGGAAATGGAGTACATCTCTCTCCACAGATACATCAGGAATACACCTTCAGACACAGAAGTGCATGCAGAACACCAGCTGAGAGCAGACAAGAGTACCTGCCCAGTGGAAAAGAATATATAGAACCATGCAAAACTCGGTAGGATGAAGGAACTAGGGGGAAAACAGGAGTGTTAGTAGGACTGGATCTGCCCTTGGAGCTTGGGGGAACTTAACTAAGGATCCAATCTCCACATCAGGGCAATTGTTTTAGGCTGAGAGTGAAACAGCTGATCTCTGTGGCAGCCTAAATGGGATGAGAATCAGATCGTCCTTGCCACAGCCATACATGTCCCAGACAGGGACACATGTCCCCTAGAAGGTGCAGTGGCTGGGAGCTGGAGTTTAGGGATTGTGGGGCAATCCCCAGGTGAGGGCTGCTGTTGACTGTGGAGAGACCAATGGAGAAGATGTGAGGGAGGAGACTGTGGTGGAAAATGCCTTTGGTGGAAAGCCGGGCAGCCAAGGAAGCAAGGTGATACTGCTGAGTCACACGTAGGAAGTGGAGCCACCACCAGAGCCTCTCTTTCCCCACATGCCATTGGTAGCTGAATAATAGAGAGGCTGGCCAACCAAACGTCTGATGCACCGAAATACAGAGTAGGCCCACACACAGGGTGCTTCTTTAAGTGACTGATGTGTACTAACTACAGAGTAGGACCCCAGCCAAAGGGGCCCCTCCATGTGCCTGACACACCAAACAACAGAGAAGAACCCCAGGAAAGGAAGCCCTCTATGTATCTGAATGGATGGAGCTACAGAGAAAGACTGGCCTAAGAGACCTTCTGATAACCAAAAAGAGGCCCAGAAAAAGATTCTGATAGGGCCATAACTCCTGTGGCTGAGGCAGTCCGTGTCCCTGCACACTTGGCACCGCCAGGGTCCCCACAAGCCAAGCAGCTGCGCCACCTTCACTCTCAACTCTCACTGGGGCA
>NW_011493957.1:721-2231 GCF_000754665.1 Bison bison bison | reverse complement strand
AGCTTTTTATTTTTTCTCAGTCACATTTTTCTATTGTTGTTATAAACCTATGGCACCCCACTCCAGTACTCTTGGCTGGAAAATCCCATGGATGGAGGAGCCTGGTGGGCTACAGTCCATGGGGTGGTTAAGAGTCGGACACGACTGAGCGAATTCACTTTCACTTTTCACTTTCATGCATTGGAGAAGGAAATGGCAACCCACTCCAGTGTTCTTGCCTGGAGAATCCCAGGGACGGCGGAGCCTGGTGGGCTACCATCTATGGGGTCACACAGAGTCAGACACGACTGAAACAACTTAGCAGCAACAGCAGCAGCATGCCTCTACATTGGGCTTTTGCAGTTCTGTGGAGTTTTCCTTTTCTTTTTTCATTTTAACTTTTAAAACCTAATATTATTTTTTCTACATTTATTCCATTGCTTTTCCTACTGTTCTTTTCCCCGTATAGCTAATCTTTTATGTATATAAATCTTATTGTCTACCTCTTTTTAGCTTTGCATATCTATTCTGTCTTTCTTTCCTTCCCTCTCAACATATTTACTAGTTTTATTTTCATTGCTTTATAGCCCACTTGGCACCTTTCTTTAGTTTTATTTTCCAGTTTGTGCTTTAGTAAGTTTTGTTCTTAACTGGTAAATTTAATTTTTGATTTCCTTTGTTTGCCAAGTCAATCTACTGTACTTTATTTTAGTTGGACTCTTTTGACTTTGTTTATGGTTGTGTACGTATATGTGTACATTCCATTATTTTAAGTATTGTTTGCCTGATTTTGTAACTGCCATTTTCCTGGGGTTAATCTTTGTTTTCTCATTTTGGGGTATTCTTTTTAATCTTACTTAATGCCATAACAAACCACTTGTGGAATCTTTGTTCCTAACCAGAGATCAAACCCTGAGCCTTTAGACTGGGAGCATTGATCCCAAGACCCTAGACTACCAGAGAACTAACTCCATGGAGTATCAAATAATGAGACCTCACACATGGGAAACCACTTGAATACAAGACCTGGCATCACCCAACCACCAGTAACACCCTGTGCAGGATGCCTCATCTAAGCAACAAACAAAACAAAAATACAAACCCAGTCATCAGCAGACATGATTACCACCTCACTCAGCCTTGCTGATCAGAGGAAAAACAAACAAAAAACTAGTAACAAATCTCACCCTATATGAAACTTACACAAACCATTGGACCAATCTTAGGAGGGCAAAAACCAAAAGGAAAAAAGAATTCAATTGTGAACCCTGAGAAAAGGAGACCGCAAATGCAATAAGTTAAAAAAAAAATAATAATAATAACGAAAAGGCAGAGAAATACTACACAAATTAAGGAACAAATTAGAAACACAGAAGTCCAAATAAATGAAGAGGAAATAGGCAAACTACCTGAAAAAGAATTCAGAATAATGATAATGAAGATGATCAAAACCCTTGAAAACAAAATGGAGAAAAAGCAAGAATCAATTAACAAAGATCTAGAAGAATTAAAGAATAAACACACAGAGACA
>NW_011493957.1:0-498 GCF_000754665.1 Bison bison bison | reverse complement strand
TTCTGAAGAACAGAATAAAGTAAAAAGAATGAAAAGAAGGGAGGATAGTCTCAGAGACCTTTGGGACAATATAAACACAACATTCGAGTTATAAGGGTCCAAGAAGAAGAAGAGAAAAAAGAAAGAGTGTGAGAAAATTTTTGAAGAAATTATAGTTTAAAATTTCCCCAACATGGAAAAGGAAATAGCCTAATCATGTCCATTTGGAGCAAAGAGTCCCATACAGGATAAACCCAAGGAGAAACATGCCAAGACACATACTAATCAAACTAACAAAGGCTAAACACAAAGAAAGAATGTTAAAAGCAACAAGGGAAAAGGAACAAGTAACATACCAGGGAAACCCCATTCATTTAACAGTTACTCTTTCAGCAGAAACTACTGCAGGCCAGAAGGGAAATGCCAGGACATATTTAAAGTATTGAAAGGAGAAAATATACAACCAAGATTAGTCTACCTGGCAAGGACCTCACTTAAAATTTATGTAGAAATAAAAAA
>NW_011493956.1:9342-10218 GCF_000754665.1 Bison bison bison | reverse complement strand
ATTGGAGCTCAGCTTCAGCATCAGTACTTCCAATGAATATTCAGGGTTGATTTCCTTTAGGATTGACTGGTTTGATCTCCTTGCTGTCCAACGGACTCTCAAGAGTCTTCTCCAGCACCACAGTTCAAAAGTTTCAATTCTTTGGCACTCTGCCTTCTTTATGGTCCAACTATCACATCCATACATAACTACTGGAAAGACCATAGCTCTGACTATATGGACTTTTGTCAGCAAAGTGATGTCTATACTTTTTAATACACTGTCTATGTTTGTCATAGCTTTCCTTCTAAGAAGCAGTCATCTTCCGATTTCATGGCTGTAGTCACCATCTGCAGTGACTAGAGCCCAAGAAGAGAAAATCTGTTACTGCTTCCACCTTTTCCCCTTCTACTTGCCATGAAGTGATGGGACCGGATTCCACGATCTTAGTTTTTTTAATATTGAGCTTTGAGCTGGCTTTTTCACTCTCCTCCTTCACCCTCATCAAGAAACTCTTTAGTTCCTCTTCGCTTTCTGCTATTAGAGTGGTGTCATCTGCATATTGGAGGTTGTTGAATAACATTATACAGTCATAAAAAGTAGGAAATCTTGCCATTTGTGACAACATGGATGAACTTGAGGGCATTATGCTAAGTGAAATTAGTCAGTGGAAGGCTTCCCTGGTGGCTCAGATGGTAAAGAATCCGCCTGCAATGCAGGAAACCCAGGTTCAGTCATGAGTCAGAAAGATCCCCTGGAGAAGGAAATGGCTACCTACCCCAGTATTCTTGCATGGAGAATTCCATGGACAGAGGAGCCTGGCAGGCTACAGTCTATGGGGTTGCAAAAAGTCAGACATGACTGAGTGATTAACACTTCCTTCCTCTTCCTCCAATA
>NW_011493956.1:5447-5833 GCF_000754665.1 Bison bison bison | reverse complement strand
TTTTTTTTTTTTTTTTTGCCTTTTCCTACTGTTCATGGGGTTCTCATGGCAAGAATGCTAAAGTGGTTTGCCATTGTCCTCTCCAGTGGACCTCAGTTTGTTAGAACTCTCCACCATTACCCATCTGTCTTGGTTGGCCTTACACGGCATGGCTCATAGTTTCATTGAGTTAGACAAGGCTATGGTCCATGTGCGGAGAAGGCAATGGCAACCCACTCCAGTACTCTTGCATGGAAAATCCCATGGACGGAGGGGCCTGGTAGGCTGCAGTCCATGGGGTCGCTAGGAGTCGAATACGACTGAGTGACTTCACTTTCACTTTTCACTTTCATGCATTGGAAAAGGAAATGGCAATCTACTCCAGTGTTCTTGCCTGGAGAATCCCA
>NW_011493956.1:4769-5117 GCF_000754665.1 Bison bison bison | reverse complement strand
GTACTGCTGCACTCAGTGACCCTGACCCTGCAGCAGACCACTGCTGATCCACGCCTCCACCGGAGACTCCTGGACATTGACAGGCAAGTCTGGATCAGTCTGTTGTGTGATGACTGCTGCTTTCTCCTGAGTCCTGGTGCACACAAGGTTTTGTTTGTGCCCTCCAAGAGTCTGTTTTCCCAGTCCTGTACAAGTTTTGACAGCTCAACAGTAGAGTTAATGGCAGCCTCTTCCAAGAGGGCTTATGCCACACCCAGCTCTGCTGTATCCAGAGCCACTGCTGACCAGTACCTCTGCAGGAGACCCTCAAACACTCAAAGGCAGGTCTTGCTCAGTCTCTGTGGGGTC
>NW_011493956.1:0-491 GCF_000754665.1 Bison bison bison | reverse complement strand
GTAACAGCCATAAACACATAGATGTCAATTTGATTGGGGATTCCCATGTAGAGAGAGGCTAGATCTTTATATGGGATCGAGTATGATTTTCATAAGAATTATCTTTTCAGTGATACCCAAGAGCTATGGCTATTTACTATGGGCAGGCAGCGTTGCATCTGTATTATATAAAATTTGCAGTTGGTCCTGTGAGGTTAGATTAGGGAAGAATTCCCAAGCTGATTATGCATGTGTGTGTGTTCAGTTGCTTCAGTTGTGTCCAATTCTGCAACTCTATGGACTGTAGCCCACCAGGCTCCTCTGTCCTTAGAATTCTCCAGGCAAGAATACTGGAATGAGTTGCCATGCCCTCCTCCAGGGGGTGTTCCTGACCCAGGAATTGAACCCGTATCTCCTGTGCCCCCTGCATTGCAGGTGGATTCTTTACTGCTGAGCCACCAGGGAAACTCCACGCTGGTAATACTCCCCAGTTTTTTAGATATGCCTTGACT
>NW_011493955.1:4648-5074 GCF_000754665.1 Bison bison bison | reverse complement strand
CTCCAGTACTCTTGCCTGGAGAATCCCATGGAGGGAGGGGCCTGGTAGGCTACAGTCCATGGAGTTGCAGAGTCAGACACGACTGAGCGACTTTCACTCACTTCACATAGGGTAAATATCTAAAAATGGAATTGTTGGGTTGAATGACATTCATATTTTTATTGTAATTTATATATTTTAAAAGGCAATTTATGACTTTTGTCATAGGCTGTTTATCTGAAGATATTAAACCAGTTATAATATTAAGAACAGTGGTTCTTAAGGTGGCCAGGTTTGTCCCCTAGGAAGACTTGCCAGATACAATACATATCCCTAGTTAGATTTAAATATTATTTTAAAATGCAATTTCACATAAAAAAAAAACAAATAATTTTATAGTGTATGTAGGTTGCAAATATTGTATGGGACATATGTACACTGAACAAA
>NW_011493955.1:0-402 GCF_000754665.1 Bison bison bison | reverse complement strand
TCAAAGATTAGTGACTCTTGTTGGAAGTCCATTCCAGTTCACATTCCTGGAAAGAAAAGCCCTTCTCTGATAAAGAGAACCCATGTCCTGTGGGGCCTAAATGTCTATATCCGTTCATTTATTGAGAAGGAAGGCTTTTCAGGTTTTATGTTGCAGCTGAAAAGCAAATCCATCTGCCCTGCCACCCCCAACAAGCCTGCAGCTTGTGCCTTCTGCCAGCTTCCCATGGTTGCAGGGTCCTCTGACTCCCCAGCCTATCCTGGGCTCTCCCTCCATTGGTTGTAAAATCCGGGCTCCTGCATAGCTCACTTCCCCCACCCCTGCCTCACCCTTGAGCTGCTGGCTCCACTTGGCAAAATGCCCCAACACCACTAGAGTCTCCATTAGCAAGCATGTTTAAGA
>NW_011493954.1:20453-21416 GCF_000754665.1 Bison bison bison | reverse complement strand
GAAAGCAAATGGAAGATTGACAGCTACATTCCACATGAACATGAAACAGTGCAGAGAACTTCAGTCACCGACTTCTCTGGTGTTGACAGGTACTAAGTGTCTGCAGTCTGTAAATATTAAGTTTTGTAAGAGTTCATTATAGCATTACACCAGAGAAAGATCTGGCATGTTTATCTTAACTTTATTTTATAAAGAGAAATAATAATGAGCAACTGACAAGTGAGACTGAATACTCTGGGCCAATGAGACAGAAAATGTGACATGAGAATGACTCTAGGACAGATGATCTAACAATTACAATTCTACATTTAGAGGTAACAGGATTGAATAGCCTGATTGTCCTCAAAGTTTAATACATAAGATTCAATATAAAATTTTAAAAGAATAATATTTTATTCCAATTATAATTTCATTTAAACATACACCACTGAATAGACTCTGAAATTCAGATGGGCTGATTTTTTTAAGTCATTTTATGTTGAAGTGACTTTATTTATTGAAAAATCTAAGTGGAGCCCTGGAACACAGTAAAAAAAAAAAAAGACAGAGGTACATTAATTATTTTTGTATAAGATTGCTATTCACCCAGAAGTCCTAAGATCTGTGAATGTTTTAAAATAGCCACTAGATTCTGGATAGAGAAAAGTAAGTATAGGCTAAATGAATGACAAATTAGTAGATTACAAGAATATTTCTTAGACTACACTAAATTATATCTTAAAGAGGATGACAAAATTATTTTACTGAATCAATGTATATCAACTTTAGCTTCACAGCTGAATTCTACCAAAAATTTAGAGAAGAGCTAACACCTATCCTACTCAAACTCTTCCAGAAATTTTCAGAGGAAGGTAAACTTCCAAACTCATTCTATAAGGCCACCATCACCCTAATACCAAAACCAGACAAAGATGCCACAAAAAAAAGAAAACTACAGGCCAATATCACTGATGAACATAGATG
>NW_011493954.1:15265-17485 GCF_000754665.1 Bison bison bison | reverse complement strand
AAAGTAGACATAGTAAATGTGTGTAGTGATCCAGTCTTTATTTGTACACAGACCACGTGGTCAGTGAACATGACACCTTACTTCCTGTTTGGGAGGAGTCACACAGGAACCAGTTACTATGTATATGTGCTGCCAGGCACTCAAAGACACTGAAATCTTAGCTTGAGGCAGAACTGAGCACATTTGTGTAGGGGAATCCATGCCTCATGCCTCTCTCCAGTCTGCTCTGGGTGTTCCTGGCTTTCACCTTCTCTGGTAGAGATACTCTCAAACATGGGTGCGTGTGTTCAGGGTGAAAGGCCTGCACACAGGCACGTGGTGCTTCACAGGAACTTGGGGAGGAAAGGAGGATTGGGGAAAAGCAAGCATCTTATGATTTCAGTATGGTTTGTAAATATTTGGGTCCAAAATTAGTTGAATTTATACATTATTTTGTTTATTATTTCAGCTCTGTTTTCTTTTTTTTTTTTTTTCCCCACAGGATCTAGTGTGGCCCAGAAAGTTACTCAATATCAACCAGACATAACCAGTCAAGTGCAGAACGTAGTCATCCTGAACTGTTGGTATGAAACAAGTTGGAACGTGTACACCTACTGGATATTTTGGTACAAGCAGCTTCCCAGTGGAGAAATGACTTACCTCATTCATCAGTATTCAGAAGATGGGAATGAAAGGGACAGCCACTACTCTATAAACTTCCAGAAAACACATAAGTTCATCAGCCTTACCATTTCATCCTTAAAGCTGAAACATTCTGGAAAATACTTCTGTGCTCTCTGGGAATGCACAGTGCTTGAAGTAATAGGAAAAGCTGAACAAAAACCCCAGAGCTTAATAAGAGAGAGCCTCCCTGCTGCGGGACCCAGGTTGAAATGTACAGCTGCAGACCCCAGACCAGAAATAGTAGTCTTGTGGTTCCTTAATCTGTGATCTGGATCAGAAGATTTGATTCTAAATAAAAGCTTCTTCTATGTAATTTGGAAGCAGCTGTCCTGAATGACTTTCTACTAATATTCTCCTCTTGAATTCTTGACTTTAAATCAATCATGCAGAGCATGTATAACCTTGTCTAAGGTTGTAAACTTTCTCTATAATAATGTAAAGTGACAGTTTCACTAAACTACACTCACATCCCAAACCTCAGTCTAGTTATCTGGAATCATCATGAAAATTATTTCCTTAATCCTTTCTTCTTAGACTTGTGTCACTTAATGTACAGTCAGAGAAGCAGGTCACCAGTGGTGTCGAATACAAAACTGGTTATGAAGATTAGAACTCAGGCAATTGCTAGATCTGGTGGAAGAGTGTATACAAAGCTGCTATCTTTGTATGTGGTGCTGAGACTGAATTCATTGTTAATCAGCTGGAGTAGTATTTGTAGAACAAAGTTGGATATAGACCAAAGCACGGTTAAACTGTGACTCATAAGGACATACTAGAACCATGAGGATAATGGAACCAACTTGTCTGTATCTCACCTCCTTCAGTTCCACAGTAGTGAGTGACCTTAGGAGAAGTGGGTGTCATTTGGCATCATGCTAACATACCTACTTGGTCCAAGACAAAGAGAAGATAAGGAGGAGGTTTGGTGGGAAGTGCAAGGGTTGTGAATCAATGATAAGATGAGCTATCAGATCAGCAGCAACATAAGTGAGTAACCATAGTCTCTGGAGCCCTGTACCAACCCATAAAACATAAAAACTGTGGCTGCTTCATCAAAACGACCTTCCAAATGTCATACAAATTTCTTTTGTGGCCAACCCTAATCCAGAAAAATACGGGAAGCACATTCTGGGAAAGATATTTCCACTTAGTTAAGAGAGTACAAAGCTGCTACAGTATCCTCTTTGTTAACTTGGCATCCATCTGTGCTCTTTAACAGCTTCTGAATAAAGACCATAGCAAAACTATGCTTCCTGCTAGTGTTGTTGTTGCTGTTCAGTCACTAAGTTGTGTCTGACTCTTTGTGATCCCATGGACTGCAGGATCCTCTATCTCTCACTATCTTTTGGAGTTTGCTCAAATTCATGTCCACTGAGTTGGTGATACCATCCAATCGCCTCAACCTCTGCTGCTGTCTTCTTCTTTTGCCTTCAATCTTTCCCAGCATCAGGGTCTTTTGAGCCAATGAGTTGGCTTTTCTCACCAAGTGGCCAAAGTATTGAAGTTTCAGCTTCAGTATCAGTCCTTCCAATGAATATTCAGGGTTGATTTCCTTTG
>NW_011493954.1:13564-13820 GCF_000754665.1 Bison bison bison | reverse complement strand
CAAGTTCATTTATCCCTTTGTGGGTGATGTTATTTTCTTTTCTACCTAAGACATACCCTCCCATTGAATCCTGTATCTTCACTACTGAGGTATAGTAACATATAACATTGACTTATATTAGCATGTCTTATGTT
Organism: Bison bison bison; assembly: GCF_000754665.1. Lineage (NCBI taxonomy): Eukaryota > Metazoa > Chordata > Mammalia > Artiodactyla > Bovidae > Bison > Bison bison. The sequence goes on along the minus strand of NW_011493954.1, from coordinate 13,686 downwards.
ACTACATGTAGGCAAATTGGAGAAGGGAGTTAAAATTGGTTAAGTAATACATAAATATATTATATCGAATTGTAAAACAAATTTTCATTAGTATTATTGTTCTTATTTCTGCAAATGACCTC
>NW_011493954.1:10064-13464 GCF_000754665.1 Bison bison bison | reverse complement strand
GATATACAGCCTTGATGTACTCCTTTTCCTATTTGGAACCAGTCTGTTGTTCCATGTCCAGTTCTAACTGTTGCTTCCTGACCTGCATACAAATTTCTCAAGAGGCAGATCAGGTGGTCTGGTATTCCCATCTCTTTAAGAATTTTCCACAGTTTATTGTGATCCACACAGTCAAAGGCTTTGGCATAGTCAATAAAGAAGAAACAGATGTTTTTCTGGAACTCTCTTGCTTTTTCCATGATCCAGTGGATGTTGGCAATTTGATCTCTGGTTCCTCTGCCTTTTCTAAAACCAACTTGAACATCAGGAAGTTCACAGTTCACATATTGCTGAAGCCTGGCTTGGAGAATTTTTAGCATTACTTTACTAGCGTGTGAGATGAGTGCAATTGTGTGGTAGTTTGAGCATTCTTTGGCATTGCCTTTCTTTGGGATTGGAATGAAAACTGACCTTTTCCAGTCCTGTGGCCACTGCTGAGTTTTCCAAATTTCCAAATTTTTCCAAAATTGTAGGCGGATTCTTTACCAGTTTAGCTACCAGGAGATGTGAGTTTGAGCATATTCTGGGAGATAGTGAAGGACAGGGAAGCTTAGCATGCTGCAGTCTATGAGGTCACAAAGAGTTGGACACAACTTAGCAACTGAACAACAACAACAACAACAATTTAATATGGGAAACCCTGAAAACACTCTTATCAGATTACAATGGGAGGAAATTCAACCCTGGTAAGAACAGGGAGGAAACAGAACAAGAAATACTCAAGAAAGGATTTGTTCTACTTGTTGACCTCCAGGTGATGTTGCAGAAACTTTAAATGTCACCTTTAATAAAAGCTCCATTTCACTCCTCTGAGCTTCTGTACCTCACTGACGTGTACATTTGAACAGGCTCAGCACCAGCAGCAGTAATTGTCAAAGACGCATTTCTTCCTGATAGTCACTAGAACTTGCTTACATTGGGATCCTTTGAATCTCAGATTTCCCTGTAATGAAGACTCAGCACCCTCTGACATGTTCCTTCCTGCTCCTCAGGGGATATCTTCCACAAAATGGATCTCAACTTCCTTCCTGCATAGCCATGTTTTCCATGACCCTTCTCATATTGGGAATGCTCTTCACAGGGAATCAGTAACATTACATTCCATGCTCCTGTGTCTATAGAACAGTGTTCTGATTGAAATATGAATAGAGACACTGTCTCATTACAGGTAGGTCTGTCCTGGTCTCACTGATTCAGCACTGGTGCTGCAGGAAGAACTGGACCCAGTTAGTGACCTGCCTGACAGCCACATCACTGGCTGTAAGAGGCCCCCTGAAGTGGAGGTGCAACTATACCTACCTGTAGTGAACTTCCTTATCTCTTCTTGTATGTCTAGACTACATAGAGTACAAAGGTAGAAAAAGCTTTCTTTATCTAGCGGTGGCCTATAACAGGCATTCTAGGTTAAACACATTGCTTTGGCAAAGTTCCAAGAGACCCACTCAGGTTCCTCCTCACCTCTTTTCTCTCTTCTATTTAACTTCTCTAATACCCACTGTGTGCACAATAATAATTATTGATTCCTAATCAGCTTTATTTTTATACACTATTTCTCACAGTTCCTTTAGTAAACATTTGCAATAATCTAGAACTGTCGATCTGATCCCCGTGCCTACAGATCACTTCAATTTTACCTCAGTGAAAATAAACAGGTCCTCATTTTGCATCCTTTTTACCTCAAAATCCATATACACAGAACCATTATTATTCATACAGTCTGAGAAAAAGCTAAGACTTTCCTTTCATATGTTTTAAAAACCCTTATTTTTCTTTTAAAATAACCTACTAGAGGCAAAAAGCAGAATACAAATAACAATAGTTAACAGTTAAAATGTATTTTGTGTAAAATAGATAACTAACATGAAGCTGCAAAATGAATAGGGAGCCCATACACAAACCCTTCGTGGGGCTCAGCCCCTCCTCCAGCCACAGTCACACCATGAGGCCTCCGTGAGGTCACCATAAGGCATTAGCAGTACTTCATATTTCTTACCTACATTAGTATAGTTACAACCACAAACACTTTTTAGCCCTACAGATTTGGGATTTGGTCTTCTCCCTTCTCAATTTGTATCTCCCTCCGCACTAGAATCTCTAACTTATAACTAAAAGAATAGCTGATAAGATGACAGAATTAAAATAAATATTTCCCACAGTAAGCTGGACTCCAAAGCAGTAAACATTGAAAGCAACTAAAAGAAGAGAGAAATCTCTCCAGTAAATATATTACCCAGCTTGGTTGGGTGTCTCAAGAATGTTCAGGTCTGTCTCACCATGATGTGTCCCAACAGGCAACTGCAAGCACTGGTATCCCATCCGACGAGTGTAGCAAAGTGAACAGAAAATATTTGCTCAATGTTTAGTATGAACTTGATCACTTACAAAATATTTCTTATAGTTCTGGAGGCAAGAAATCTGAAATGTGTTTTGCTGTCTACATCAAGGTCTTGGCAGGGTTGATTCCTTCCAGGTTCTCTGAGGAAGAATCTGTTTCCTTTCATTTTGTAGCTTGGAAGCCACTTGGATTCCATGGCTCAAGACCCCTTCTTGAATCATTCCAACATCTTACTTCCACCACGATGGCTCCCTAATCTGCTGGAATCAAATATCTTTCTGACTCTGTCCTATAATATATAAAAATTTAATGCAGAGAAATCTTAATTAAATAGATCTGGCAGAAGAGGGGGAGCTCTCCTGACCTGTGGACATCACAGAGGGCAAAGAGAAGATGAAAGAAGCCTCTTCTTCCCTGGTCAGGACGCAGTCAATGGAGAGTCAAGGGCACTCTGTTTACTATAACCCTCCTAATTTCCTTGTCTTCTCTATAAAAGCATTTCCTTCCCTTGTCCAGTGGGGACTTGCATGTGGCTCCTCATGGTTGCTGATCAGGACTGCAGTCCTTTGGTGATCTCGAATAAAATCACCTTTTATGGGGAAATATCTGGCAGTCTATTGCTTGTTCCTGTGATTCTGTTTTTGTTCTATTTGTTCCTTTGTTTTGCTTTGCTTTTATATATCATATATAAGTAAAAACACACAGTATTTGTCTTTTTCTGTCTGACTTATTTCACTAAGTATAATACATTCCGTGTCTATCCATGTTGTTCCATTTGGCACGATTACATTCTTTTTTTATATTTGATTAATGTTCCATTGTGGGGTGTGTGTGTGTGTGTGTGTGTGTGTGTGTAGGTAGTTAGATGAAAGATCAGTATTTTCTCTATCCATTCATCTATTAATGAACACTTAGCTTGGTTCTGGATTTTGGTTATTGTAAATAATGCTGTTATACACATTTGGGTGCAGATAAAATTTTGAAGAGTTTTTGTTTTCTTTGGATAAATACCCAGGAGTGGAATTG
>NW_011493954.1:5972-9964 GCF_000754665.1 Bison bison bison | reverse complement strand
GTGCACTAAAGTTTCCTCTCCTCTGCATCCTCACCACACTTGTTATTTTTTTTTCTTTTAATGATAACCATAGTGATAGATGTGAGGTGACAACTCGTTTTGACATAGATTTGCTCTTTTTCTGAATATTAGACACTTTGGGTATCTTTTCATGTACCTGTTGGCTCTCTCTTTGGAAAAATGGCTACTCAGCTCCTATGCCCATTCTTCAATCAAATTGTGTTTTTGATATTGAGGTATATGATGTCTTTATGCATTTTGGATATTAACCCCTTCTTGTAAATATCTACTCCCATTTAGTAGTTTGCCTTTTACTTTTGTTGACGGTTTCTTTGCCATGCATTAGATTTTAGTTTATTTAGTTTTCCTTTTGTTGCCATTGCCTTTGGACAAATAAATATTGCAAAGAGAAATGTCAATGAACATACTGTCTATATTTTCTTTACGAGTTTTAAGGTTTCAGGTCTTACATTTCAGTCTTTAATCCATTTTGAGTTTATATATGTTGTGAGAAAATGTTCTAGTTTTAGTCTTTTCCTTGTAGGTGTTCAGTATGGTCAACACCACTTACTGAAGAAACTTGTCTTTCCCCCTTTTTAAGAAGCTGGATAAAGTCATTCAGAGTAATATCTCTGTATGGCCACAGAGGGGCAACACTGCTTCAGAGAAGATTAATTTTTGTCTCATACACAGATTCTTCAAGGAGCCAGAAAGGATCCTTTAAATATCTATCAAATGTTTATCTCCAACTTTGCTTCAATTTACATCTATCATTCTTGTATGTATGTATGTATCCATCTATCTTCCTAAATAGTATCTGTGTATATTTGTCCAACAGTTTGAAAAGTTAACTTTGAAAGTTAATATCTCTGTAAATAATATATGTTGTCCTTTAAGATTAAGGCCACATTAGTTTCTCTAATATAAATTTATAATGTTTTCACCCAGATACATCCCAAACTGCAATCATACTGAGTTAATCAGTGCCAGAATTCCCTTACCCCATTCTTTACTAAATCTAGAGGTGGTGTAAGTTCCAGTTCAAGCAGCTCCTCCATCAGAACTACTCTCTGACTGAGCCCAGAAGGGAGTCCATTATCATTTTCTTGGGTGCATCATATAGAAACACATTTCTCTTTAGTAGCTTTTATCTGAATGTACTTGAGTATTGGGAGTAGGTTGATTGAAGATTGTTATTTCTGTCTCTTTTTTAAATGAGACCCAAGTATGACCATTTAGTAGGCACTTAGTATCGCTAGTAAATATATACTGAAGACATCTGTTAACAAAAAAATGAATAAAAAAAGAAAACACACCAAAATTTAGCAAACAATAAAATACCCCCTTAGAGAGCTCAAGTAGATGGGATTAGATTGAGTGGTGGGAATGGTTATCATTCTTTTCTGTTGAACCATGAAGATGTTTTTCTTTGATAGTGTCTGAGATCACATCAATGTAGAGATCGGAAACTCTTCTCTGTGCTTCAAAAATATGAGCTCCTTTGTTGCAGCCTGGAGGAGCAGAGACCAGAACCTACCCCGTGACTGGAGGGTGTGTCAAACTGTGCCCTTGTGATTGTCCTAGTAAGCATGCCGAAGGGACATTCTTGGGTGGACTTGCTCTCTGCTCCGCTTCACTGCCTACACCTGCCTCCGTCCCCATGGAAACAAAACAAGATGTTCCTGATCAACAGCAGAGCCTTAACTTTACTCCCTCTTTATGGTGTGCTAATCAAACTCTCCAGTATAACTATTCCCTAATGATCTCATGTGTCTTCTGCCAATAAAAGTGTGGGCTGAAAGGAGCCATTTTGTCTTCCTGCCATGGAGAGTGGGAGGACCCCCTGACTCCCCATTTGCCAAATTATATGTGTCTGTCTCTTCATTAGGCGCTTGCCCCTGTTTCAGGTCTTTCTCACCCGCTGTGCTGGAGGAGGCACTCCTTAATTTCTGTCTCTATACCCTGATGTGTTGACCTCAAAAGCCAAACTGATTCTTCACAGTTTTGTATTTTACCTGTGAGGTTAAGGTGTAACTCAGGATGAGAACTACCAAAAATGTTACATTACTGAATGATCATGGTCCCATATCTTCTGAATTCTGCAAAATTTTTCTAGTCAATTGTATCCTTTGGAGGTCAAAGATCCTCCAGAATAGATTATTCCAGTGCTTCTCTATTTTCTGCATGCCTATTCTTGGAAATATTTTATTTGCCTGATTTATATTTTAGAAGAAATATAAATTGAAACTGATTTAATTATCTTTTTTTTTTCCTACTTCTTAAGGTCATGTAAAGTGTGGAAACATCTGAACGATGGTGTTAAAATTTAAGTTCCACCAAGACAAAAAGACTATATATTCTTTATGTTCTAATGCATACACTTAGCTTGTGAAAGTGAAAGTGTTAGTTACTCAGTAGTTTCTGACATTAGGATCCTGCCAGGCTCCCTCTGTCCGTGGGATTCTCCAGGCAAGAATATTGGGGTGGATTGCCATTTCTTTCTCCAAGGGATCTTTCTGACCTAGGGAACAAACCTGGGTCTCCTGCTTGGCAGGGAGATTCTTTACTGTCTGAGCCACCATGGAAGCTTAGCTAGTTATGATATATTTTGTCCCTTGTGTATTCTCAATGGACTTTAAGTTTGCAAAAAAAAAAGGGGGGGGGAGAGAAAGAGAGACAAAGAAATGCCCCCTACATACTAATCTTGTGACTTCTTGGGAATCCCTCTCTTCCGCATTGTAATATAACGTTATTCCCTATTAACACATCAAGTTGTCCTGATATATGATTTTTAAACTTCTAGGAGGTGTAAGGAAAGAAAGATGGGGATAGTGTGGGAGAAATTCTAACATGCTTTTATCCATTTAAATTGGGGGAGCACATTTCTGATTCCCAATTAATTTTATTTTTGGTGATTCTAAATTAGCACAGAATGAGAACAAGTACTTCTGAGAGAGATAGGTTTAAGTGAAAGCAATTGTGAGAGGATGAGGCCCACTGAAAGAATAAAAGCAGGTGTGAACTTAAAGTCAGAGTTCCAGCTGGCTGAGAAGAGCAGAAGGGGAACGTGAGTTGCCACTGAGCACTGGTGCCAGGAACAATGAACAAGATACTGGGAGCATCATTTTTGATTCTGTGGCTTCAGCTAGTCTGTAAGTTGTGGAGGAGAAAACCTAGGATATTTCATTAATTAGGGGGACTGAGACAATTGGATTACAAACAAGTTTATGCAGATAGAAACTTGGAAAAAGAAATATATTTTATGGAAGTAATGGCTTTTATCTCTTTAAGCAGGGGTGAATGGACAACAGAAGGAAACAAGTGACCAACAGCAGGTGAAACAGAGCACTCAATCTTTGACAGTCCAGGAAGGAGAGATTTCCATTCTGAACTGTAGTTATGAGGACAGTTTATTTGACTACTTCCCGTGGTACCAACAATATCCTGGTAAAGGCCCTGCATTCTCGATAGCCATACGTTCAGTTGAGAATGAAATGAAGGATGGAAGACTCACAGTTTTTCTCAATAAGAGGGCCAAACAGCTCTCATTGCACATCTCAACTTCCCAGCCTGGAGACTCAGCCACCTACTTCTGTGCAGCAAGTGCACAGTGCTCCCCAGGCACCTGCAGCCTGTACCCAAACCTGCAGTCGAGGCTCCAGACACACCCTGCTGTGCAGATGAAACACACACACACAATTTGTTTGTGCATAAAAAGTCTAGTACAGCCACTATGGAGAACAGTGTGGAGATTACTTAAAAAAACTGGAAATAGAACTGCCTTATGATCCAGCAATCCCACTGCTGGGCATACACACTGAGGAAACCAGAAGGGAAAGATACATGTGTACCCCAATGTTCATCGCAGCACTGTTTATAATAGCCAGGACATGGAAGCAACCTAGATGCCCATCAGCAGATGAATGGATAAGAAAGCTATGGTACATATACACAATGGAGTATTACTCAGCTATTAAAAAGAATACATTTGA
>NW_011493954.1:3804-5623 GCF_000754665.1 Bison bison bison | reverse complement strand
TGGGGAACACATGTATACCTGTGGTGGATTCATTTCGATATATGGCAAAACCAATACAATATTGTAAAGTTAAAAAATAAAATAAAATTTAAAAAATAAAATAAAAATAAATAAAGATGAAGACTTAAAAAAAAGTCTTAATATATTTAAGAAAACTGAAATTATACAGAATTTATTCTTTCATCAAAATGGAATTGATACAGAAAATCAGTTGTTAAAAGATGTCTCTAAAAACTTCCAAACATTTGGAATGCATGTACTAACTTAAAAATAAACATAGGGTAAAGAAACAATTACAATGACTTTAGAAAATATTTTGAAAGTAAATATTGTGAGAGCACATGATATAAACATGTATGAGTTGCAGCTAAAATAATACATAGAAGGAAATTTATCTTTTTAAATACTTATATCAATAAAGAAAAAAAGTTGAAAAACTATTATCAAGACTTGCAGCAAAAGATGATGGAAAAGCAAATTAAATTCATCACCGACTGAAAGAAGTAAATAATAAAATGTTGGATTGGTGAAATACAAAGAATGCTATGGAGATAACCATGAAATACAAAGTCAACTTTGTTAAAAAGATTAATAAAATTTATATATTCCTAGGTAGAATTTTCCACAGAAAAAAGAAAAAACACAAATTATAAATATTAATAAAAAAGACAACTATTCTGCAGGTTCTATAATGTTTTAAGGGTAATGAATGAATATCATTACGTTTATGTCACTTTGTAAGTGTATAGAGGTAGATCTACACAGGTTGGGAAAACTTATATTTTGAAAAAATGCAAAGACAACTCAATGGAGGTGACATAGTCTCATGAGCAAATGAGGTTGGGACAACTGAATATTCTTGGGAAATAATTGAAACTTGGCCTAAATATCACATCTTATACAAAAATTTGAGCACAGTCTCAAAATGGACCATCAGTTCAGTTCAGTTCAGTTGTTCAGTCATGTCTGTCTCTTTGCAACCATGGACTGCAGCACACCAATTTTCCCTGTCCATCACCAACTCCCCGAGCCTGCTAGAACTTATGTCCATCAAGTTGATGATGCCATCCAACCATCTCATCCTCTGTCATCCCTTTCTCCTCCTGCCTTCAGTCTTTCCCAGCATCAGGGTCTTTTTCAATGAGTCAGTTCTTTGCATCAGGTGGCAAAGTACTGTAACTTCAGCTTCATCATCAGTCCTTCCAATGAGTGTTTTGATCTTGATGTCTAAGGGGCTCTCAAGGGTCTTCTCCAACACCACAGTTCAAAAGCATCAGTTCTTCAGAACTCAGCTTTCTTTATGGTCCAACTCTCACATCAATACATGACTGGTGGAAAAACCATAGCTTTGACTAGACAGAACTTTGTCCTATACCATGTACTGACAAAAATCCATATTCCTAACCCAGCCTAACTTAAAGGTGCTCAACATTTACATTAGTGTACAGTTGGAAGAAATCACCTAACACAAAGTCTATTTTATACTAAAGTGTTGAAAATCTCATGCAATTCCTTGAGTACTGTACTAAAACTGCCATGCTGCATGGGGTCGCAAAGAGTCAGACATTACTGAGCGACTGAACTGAACTGAACTCAACCGAAAGTGGGGCTTCCCAGGGGGCACTCATGGTAAAGAACTGGCCTGCCAATGCAGGTAATGTAACAGACTCGGGTTCAATCCCTGGATCAGGAAGATGCCCTGGAGGAGGACACAGCAGGCCACTCCAGTATTCTTGCCTGAAGAATTTCATGGACCGAGGAGCCCAGTGGGCTTCAGTCCATAGGGTTGCAAAGAGTCAGACATGACTGTAGTGACTGA
>NW_011493954.1:3325-3704 GCF_000754665.1 Bison bison bison | reverse complement strand
ACACTAAAAGTGAAAAACAGAGTGATTGTATGAGTACAGAATGAATGTAAGTGGGTTGCTTGTTTATCATCATGATCTCAGGGTGGGCCAGGAGCTCAGCTCACTGCTGCTGCCCAGAATCACCAGAGAATATTACACCACATCTTGTTAGCATGGGAAAAGATCAAATTTAAAAATTCAAAGTATGGTTACTACTGAATGTGTATCACTCTCATACCACTGTAAAGTTAAAAATCTGAAGTCAAAACATCATAAGTTGGTGAGTCTGTAGTGATGAAAAGAAACAGACTATTGATACTTGCAATAGCCTAGATGGGGATTCCTAGATGGGTCAGTGGTAAAGAATCTGCCTGCAATGCAGAAGACCCAGGCTTGATCC
>NW_011493954.1:1186-1509 GCF_000754665.1 Bison bison bison | reverse complement strand
GAAGAAAGTAGGGAAAACCACTAGACCATTCAGGTATGACCTAAATCAAATCCCTTATGATTATACAGTGGAAGTGAGAAATAGATTTAAGGGCCTAGATCTGATAGATAGAGTGCCTGATGAACTATGGAATGAGGTCCATGACACTGTATGGGAGTCAGGGATCAAGACCATCCCCATGGAAAAGAAATGCAAAAAAGCAAAATAGCTGTCTGGGGAGGCCTTACAAATATCGGTGAAAAGAAGAGAAGTGAAAAGCAAAGGAGAAAAGGAAAGATATAAGCATCTGAATGCAGAGTTCCAAAGAATAGAAAGAAGAGATA
>NW_011493954.1:428-771 GCF_000754665.1 Bison bison bison | reverse complement strand
CTATGCCAAAGCCTTTGACTGTGTGGATCACAATAAACTGTAGAAAATTCTTAAAGAGATGGGAATATCAGACCACCTGACCTGCCTCTTGAGAAATCTTTATGCAGGTCAGGAAGCAACAATTAGAACTGGACAATAACAACAGACTGTTTCCAAATAGGAAAAGGAGTTATGTTAAGGCTGTATAATATCGCTCTGCTTATTTAACTTTTATGCAGAGTACATCATGAGAAACACTGGAGTGGAAGAAACACAACCTGGAATCAAGATTGCCGGGAGAAATATCAGTAATCTCAGATATGCAGATGACACCACTCTTATGGCAGAAAGTGAAGAGGAACTA
>NW_011493954.1:0-99 GCF_000754665.1 Bison bison bison | reverse complement strand
TCTGATGCTGGGAGGGATTGGGGGCAGGAGGAGAAGGGGACGACAGAGGATGAGATGGCTGGAATGCACCACTGACTCAATGGACGTGAGGTGAGTGAA
>NW_011493953.1:18608-19205 GCF_000754665.1 Bison bison bison | reverse complement strand
TTGGAGTTTCAGCTTCAGCATCAGTCTTCCAATGAATATTCATGACTGATTCCTTTAGGATGGACTGGTTGGATCTCCTTGCAGTCCAATGAATTCTAAAGAGTCTTCTCCAACACCACAGTTCAAAAGCATCAATTCTTCAGTGCCCAGCTTTCTTTATAATCCAACTCTCACATCCATACATGACTACTGGAAAAACCATAGCTTTGACTACACAGACCAAACCATAGCTTTGACTACACAGACCTTTGTTGGCAAAGTAATGTCTCTGCTATGCTCTTTAGGTTGGTCATAATTTTTTTTTCTAAGGAGCAAGTGTCTTTTACTTTCATGGCTGTAGTCACCATCTGCAGTGATTTTGGCCACCCAAAAATAAAGTCTGTCACTGTTTCCATTGTTTCCCCATCTATTTGCCATGAAGTGATGGGATGAAATGCCATCATCTTAGTTTTCTGAATGTTGGCTTAAAAAAGATAACTTCTTCACTCTCTTCTTTCACTTTCATCAAGAGACTCTTTAGTTCTTCGCTTTCTGCCATAAGGGTGGTGTTATCTGCATATCTGAGGTTACTGATATTTCTCCTGGCAATCTTGATTC
>NW_011493953.1:14172-14578 GCF_000754665.1 Bison bison bison | reverse complement strand
GCCAGTGGGAATTTGCTGTATGACTCAGGGAGCTCAAATTGGCATGCTGTGATAACCTAGAGGGGTGGAATGGAGGTTCAAGAGAGAGAGGACATATGTATATCTATGGCTGATTCATGTCGATTTATGGCAGAAACCAACACAATATTGTAAAGCAATTATTTAAATTAAAAATAATTAAAACGTCAAAATGAAAAAAAAAAAGACCTAAGTTCTAATAAGTGCAAAAACTGTACTATTGATGAATCTTTTGAAAACAAAATTAGAAATGTAAAATAACTAGTGCCATTAGCCTCTGAGGGCCTTGAAAATGTAAAAAGTCTTTAAGAACAGGCTAGAGTCCATGGGGTCACAAAGAGTTGGACACAACTTGAACGACTTAGTATACACACACGAAAACAACTAT
>NW_011493953.1:10021-10346 GCF_000754665.1 Bison bison bison | reverse complement strand
CACACACACACACACACACACACACACATAATGAAATACTACTCAGCCACGGAAAAGAATGAAATAATGCCATTTGCAGTAACACAGATGGAATGAGAGATTATCATACTAAGTGAAGTAAATCAGACAGAAAAATACAAATATCATATCATTTATGTGTGGAATCTAAAAAATACAAATGAATTTATTTACAAAATAGACTCACAAACATAGAAAACAAACATGGTTACCAAAGGAGAAAGGTTGGGGGGAGGGACCAACTGTGAGTTTTTGAGTAACATATATATACTACTAAATATATATGATTTTTCCAGTAGTCATGTAT
>NW_011493953.1:8870-9921 GCF_000754665.1 Bison bison bison | reverse complement strand
TTGGCCAATCCAATAATAGATCAATGGAATAAGATAGCCTGGGAATAAACATGCACATCTATGGTTAATTAATCATGACAAGGGAAGCAAGAGTATAGAATGGAGAAAAGACAGTCTCTTTAATAAGTGGTGCTGGGAAAAAAGGACAACGATATTCTTTTCATGTAAAATAACAAAATTAGGACATTTTCAAACAATATGTATAAAAATAAACTCAAAATGGATGAAAGATCTAAACGTAAGACTGGATACCATAAAACTCTTTGAGGAAAACAGGCAGAACACTCTTTTACATAAATTGCAGCAATTTTTTTTGGATCTATCTACTAGAGTAATGGAAATAAAAACAAAAATAAACAAATGGGACCTAATGAAACTTAAAAGCTTTTGTACAGCAAAGGAAGACATAAACAAAACAAGAAGACAAACTATGGACTGAGAAGAAAATATCTGCAAATGATGTGACTGGCATGGGATTACTCTCTGAAATAAACAAACAGCTAAATATCAAAAAAGCAAACAATGCAATCAGTAAATGGGTGGAATATCTATAGAGACATTTCTCCAAAGGAGACATTCAGATGTCCAACAGGCACATGAAAAGATGATCAATATTGCTAAGTATCAGAGGAAATAAACATCAAAACTATAATGAGGTATCACCTGACACCAGTCAGAACGGTCAACAAAAAGTCTACGAATAATAAATGCTGGAGAGGGTGTGGAGGAAAGGGAACCATCCTACACTGTTGTTGGGAATGTAAACTGATGTAGCCGTAATGGAGAACAGTATGGAGGATTCTCATAAAAACTAACAATTAGTATTGCCATATTATCCAGCAATCCCACTCGTGGGCATATATCAGGAGAAAACCTAATTTGAAAAGATACATTCACCCCAGTGTTCACTACAGCATTATTTAATGCAATAGCCAAGACATGGGAATAACCTAAAGGTCCATTGACAGATGCATGGATATGGATGTTGTGATACACACACACACACACACACACACACACACACACACACACACACACATATACACAAAAA
>NW_011493953.1:4359-4944 GCF_000754665.1 Bison bison bison | reverse complement strand
AAAGAAATGCAAATTAAAACCACAATGAGATACCATTTCACGCCAGTCAGAATGGCTGCTATCCAAAAGTCTACAAGCAATAAATGCTGGAGAGGGTGTGGAGAAAAGAGCACCCTCTTACACTGTTGGTGGGAATGCAAACTAGTACAGACACTCTGGAGAACAGTGTGGACATTCCTTAAAAAAGTGGAAATAGAACTGCCGTATGACCCAGCAATCCCAGTGCTGGGCATACACAAGGAAACCAGAAATGAAAGAGACATGTGTACCCCAATGTTCATCACAGCACTGTTTATAATAGCCAATACATGGAAGCAACCTAGATGCCCATCAGCAGATGAATGGATAAGAAAGCTTTGGTACATATACACAATGGAGTATTACTCAGTCATTAAAAATAATACATTTGAATCAGTTCTAATGAGGTGGATGATACTGGACCGTATTATACAGAGTGAAGTAAGCCAGAAAGAAAAACACCAATACAGTATACTAATGCATATATATGGAATTTATAAAGATGGTAACGATAACCCTGTATGCGAGACAGTAAAAGAGACGCAGATGTATAGAACAGTCTTTTGG
>NW_011493953.1:0-432 GCF_000754665.1 Bison bison bison | reverse complement strand
TGTGTGGATCACAACAAACTGTGGAAAATTCTTCAAGAGAAGGGAATACCAGACCACCTGACCTGCCTCCCGAGAAATTGGTATGCAGGTCAAGAAACAACAGTTAGAACCAGACAGGAAACAACACACTAGTTCCAAATCGGAAAAGGAGTACGTCAAGGCTGTATATTGTCACCCTGATTATTTAACTTATACACAGAGTACATCATGAGAAATGCTGGACTGGATGAGGCACAAGCTGGAATCAAGATTACTGGAAGAAATATCTATAACCTCAGATATGCAGATGAAACCACCCTTATGGCAGAAAGTGAAGAAGAACTAAAGAGCCTCCTAATGCAAGTCAAGAGGAAAGTGAAAAATGTGGCTTCAAACTCAGCATTCAGAATACTAAGATTATGGCATCTGGTCTCATCAATTCATGGCAAATAG
>NW_011493952.1:10014-10271 GCF_000754665.1 Bison bison bison | reverse complement strand
TAATTGAAAGCAAAGACTGAATAGATGCTTGTACACTCATGTTTATGCTTATAGCGGTACTTTTATAATAGCCCAAAGGTGAAAGAAACCCAACTGTCTTTCAGTGGATGAATGGAGAAACCAAATGTGGTATATACATATAGTGGAATATTCAGTTCAGTAAGTTCAGTGGCTCAGTTGTAGCTGACTCCTTGCCACCCCATGGACTCCAGCATGCCAGGCTTCCCTGTCCATCACCAACTCCAGGAGCTTGCAAA
>NW_011493952.1:9409-9914 GCF_000754665.1 Bison bison bison | reverse complement strand
TGAAGTTCTAACAGTATAAAAGGTAAATTTATACCCATTAATACTTGCATTAAAAAAGAAAAATAATCTCACATTAACAATCTACATTTCTCCTTCAAGAAGAAGAAAAAGGAGAACAAACTAAAATAAAGGACACAATAAAGATCAGAAAAGAGATAAGTAAGACAGAGAATAGAAAAACAACAGAGAATATCCATGAAACCAAAAGTTGTTTTTTTAAAAATATCAACAAGATTGACAAACCTTTGGCAAGTTTGACTAGGAAAAAAACAGCTTCTAATAATTAAAATCAAAAGTGAAAGATGGAACATTACTAATGATATTTTTAAAAAGAATGACACCAATATATTGGATAACCTAAATAAAATGGACAAATGCCTAGAAATACACTGCCTTCCAAATTACATCATAAAGAAACAGAAAATCTTTATACTCCTACAACTAATAAGGAAATTGATTCAATAATCATAAACCTCTCAACAGAGAAAATTTCAGGGCTGGAAAA
>NW_011493952.1:4858-5217 GCF_000754665.1 Bison bison bison | reverse complement strand
AGTGGCTGTACTAGTTTGCATTCCCACCAACAGTGTAAGAGGGTTCCCTTTTCTCCACACTGTCTCCAGCATTTATTGTTTGTAGACTTTTTGACCATTCTGACTGGAGTGAGATGGTTCTGATTTGCATTTCTCTGATAATGAGTGATGTTAATTAAGCATCTTTTCATGTGTTTGTTAGCCATCTGTAAGTCTTCTTTGGAGAAATATCTGTTTGGTTCTTTGACCCTTTTTTTGATTGAGTCATTTATTTTTCTGGGATTGAGCTGCAGGAGTTGCTTGTGTATTTTTGAGATGAATTCTTTGTCAGTTGCTTTGTTTGCTATTATTTTCTCCCATTCTGAAGGCTGTCTTTTCAC
>NW_011493952.1:0-422 GCF_000754665.1 Bison bison bison | reverse complement strand
TTTGGGCATCCTGTATATTGAAGCTCAGGGCTGTGTTCTTGTGTTTCTGGAGAATTTGTGTAGTATGTTTTGCTGTGGACTTTTGGTCCTTGGGTGGTGCTTGGTTTCAGTTTAGGTATGGAGGCCTTTGACAAACCCCTGTCAATTAATGTTCCCTGGAGTCGGGAATTCTCTGGTGTTCTCAGGATTTGGACTTAAGCCTCCTGCTTCTGGTTTTCAGTCTTATTTTTGAAGTAGCCTCAAGTCTGTTTCATCTATGCAGCACCCTTGATAAAACATCCTGGTTAAAGATGAAAAGTTTCTCCACAGTGAGGGACACCCAAAGAAGTTCACAGAGTTACATAGAGAAGAGAAGGGGGAGGAGGGAGATAGACGTGACCAGGATAAGATGAGGTGGAATTAAAAGAGGAGAGAGCAAGCTA
>NW_011493951.1:8932-9623 GCF_000754665.1 Bison bison bison | reverse complement strand
CCAACTCCCGGAGTTCACCCAAAATCATGTCCATTGAGTCAGTGATGCCATCCAACCATCTCATCCTCTGTTGTCCCCTTCTCCTCCTTCCCTCAATCTTTGCCAGCATTAGGGTCTTTTCAAATGAGTCAGTTCTTCGCATCAGGTGGCCAAAGTATTGGAGTTTCAGCTTCAACATCAGCCCTTCCAATGAACACCCAGGACTGATCTCCTTTAGGATGGACTGCTTCCACTTACCCCCCTTCTATTTGCCATGAAGTGATAGGACCAGATGCCATGATCTTAGTGTTTTAATAGTTAAGTTTTAAGCCAGTTTTTTCACTCTCCTCTTTCACCCGTATCCAAAGGTTCTTTAGTCACTCTTCACTTTCTGCCATTAGAGTGGTGACATCTGTGTATCTGAGCTTGTCGAGATTTCTCCCAGCAATCTTCATTCCAGCTTTTGAGTCATCCAGTCCAGCATTTTGCATGATGTACTCTGCGTATAAGTTAAATAAGCAGCATGAGAATGTACAGCCTTGCTGTTCTCCTTCCCCAATTATGAAGCAGTCATTTGTTCCAACTCTGGTTCTAACGGGTGCTTCTTGGCCCCCATACAGGTTTCTGAGGAGACTGGTCGAAGAGTCTGGCACTGCCCTCTGTTTAAGAATTTTCTCTATTTGTTGTGATCCATGCAGTCAGAGGTCTTAGC
>NW_011493951.1:4411-5415 GCF_000754665.1 Bison bison bison | reverse complement strand
CTAGGTGTCCATACCCTTGGTTGTGACATCACAAAGTGTATTTGTCAAAGCATGGGAGGTATCTGACCCTTTGGTGGCTCTGCACCCTGAGTGTGCCATCTCTGACCTGGAGATAAGTCTGTGAGCCAGGGATTGAGGGTGCTGAAACCTTGAGGGGTTTACTATGTCTTGGGCTGTGAACTTTGGGGTTTGTAGGATGCAGGGTACCATGGTCTGAGGTCTCTTTGTGGTGGCTGCATGGAACATTGTGAAAGAGCTGTATGCGTTCACCATACCAGTGCTCTGTGCAGTTGGGTTTCTCCATGGCAGCTTATGAAGTTGCTAAAATGCATGTTGCCCTGTATTTGAATTTCATCTCAGCTGACTTCATGTGTCTTCCCTCATTTATTGAGTCTCTAGTGTTTCAGTTTGGTGGATTATTTGGTGTTGGGTGTCCAGTGCATCACCCTTCTTTGGGATTGGAATGAAAACTGACCTTTCCAGTCCTGTGGCCACTGCAGAGTTTTACAAATTTGCTGGCATATTGAATGCAGCACTTTAACAGCATCATCTTTTAGCATCTGAAATAGCCAGGATTCCATCAACTCCACCAGCTTTGTTCCTAGTAATGTTTCCTAAGGCCCACTTGACTTCACACTCCAATATGTTTCACTTTGTTTCACATTGGCACAACCAAATTCATCAAAAATTGTGAACTTGTGTTTCAGAGGCTACATCAATTCCTACTCAATGTGGGTGCCAAAAAACTTGAGGTCCAAAGTAAAGTCTAAACATTGATAATACCTACATTCCTTTAAAGACAGGCGTTTACACTTTGAAGGGAAGCCAGGTGACTCCTGAGTCCCAGGTCACGGAGCTGCTGGGCTGGAGGTGTGGCTGAAACTGGGGCAGCTGCACCTTGAGGCCCTCTCCCTGCATGGAGGGAGGGCCTGCCCCAAGGATGAGAAGAACAGGACCCTCAGGGGTCTCACGGACTAGCAGGGAGGCAGGCACATTGCTTCAGG
>NW_011493951.1:0-543 GCF_000754665.1 Bison bison bison | reverse complement strand
CAGTCTCCCTGCAGCCCTGTCAGTTGACTAGGGGAGTCTGTAGTCAGGAAGAGAGTGCTGAGCCTGAAGCATGGATCTGGAAACGATCACCCTGTGGTGCCGAGCTGGGAGGTGATGAAGCCACAGATACCTAGATTTGAATCAAGGTCCCACCACTTATTCCTTCTGTGACCGTGGGCAAGTTACTTACACTCTCCTTGACTTAATTTTCTGAATTGAAAAGGATGATGATCCTATTCTGCGATAACGACTCCTTTTTGTTGCCTTCATTTAGATTACCAAAAACAAACAAACAAACAAACCTTTTGAGAACTATACAGTGATGTTCAAGTGTCGATTACTTTGAGAGTAAAAACGGAACCTGTCAACAAAGACATGAAAAGATGTTCAACCTCGCTCATCATGAGAAATGAAAATCAGAACCACAATTAGCTATCTTGTCACAGCAGTCAGAATGGCCATCATCAGAAGTCTACACAAAATAAATGTTGGAGTGGACGTGGAGAAAAGGGAATCCTCTTATACTCTTTGTGAGAATGAAAA
>NW_011493950.1:5171-5739 GCF_000754665.1 Bison bison bison | reverse complement strand
ATCCATAGGCTAATTCAAAATTCAGTACACCTTTAATGAGTGAATTCTTTGAGTGCTGTTAAAATGGTCTCAGATAAAATTTTTATATTAGAACTGTGAATTTAAAAAAATCTTATTTAAGAATAATAAACATTTCTATATGTAATTTCCCATCAAGCTTAAGGTCTTGTTAGCCTACAATTATTCAAGGAATACACTCTGGATTTCCCATAATGATCATGTATTGATTTTTCAAGAACCAATGCCCATTCAGTAAAACATGCCAGTAGGAAATGGTAGCTTAAAGAAAAAGGCATATTATATAGTCTTAGGATGATAGAGCGAGAGAGAGAGTGAAACTAATGACTTCTTTGTGTTCCTCAGACAGCCAGAGAGGTAGGCTGGAAAATGGATTTCAGCAGTCTTCACCACTAATCTTCAGTTGGCATGCTTTAGTGCCATTCCCGTCTATCACACAAAACCCTTTATATGTCCATGGGGAAAAAAGTCACATTTCACACTCAGAATTGATTGCTGCTATCCAGAAAGAGCAATGAAAGTGTAAGCAACACTGCATAACTTCTAAATT
>NW_011493950.1:594-943 GCF_000754665.1 Bison bison bison | reverse complement strand
ACAGCCTTAAGTTAGACATATGTCTTATCAGATGACTCACTTAGACAGCAAATGTCATGCAACATTACTACACTATTCATCCTTGACCACGCCATCCACATCATTTCCCAAGATATATATATGTGTGTGTGTGTGTGTGTGTGTGTGTGTGTGTGTGTGTACAGTGGTTTGAATTGGAGTAGGAAAACAATGAAGCACTACTAGTTTAGTTAACTTTGTCAAGCATCATGGTAAGCCCTTCACATACTGCTATAGGTTAAATGTTTGTATCCCAACCAGAATTTATATCTTCAAAACCTAATTACTGATACAGGACACCCAGGTGTGACCCCTGAGTTGGGAAGATCCC
>NW_011493950.1:0-494 GCF_000754665.1 Bison bison bison | reverse complement strand
TGAACAAACTTTACCTATTTTCATTTTTACACATCTATATACAACTGTTGACTAAAAAAAATGCACAACTTAAAAGTTGAGGATTATGTTTTAATTGGAAGCCGTGCTGAGGACTTAAGCCTAGAAAACAACCTCACATATAGCTCTGAGGGACTGCTCCAAAGAGGTAAGGGAGGAGCCAGGATACATAGGAGATTTTGCAACAAAAACCAGGCAGTCAGAACATGCAAAGATACTGTAAGTTGGAGAAAACCAGACATCTCAATGTAGTGCTTTTCTATGTATGGGAAGACGCAAGAGTCTGGGCTCATTAAAATCATTCTTTCCGTATGCACCTTACCTATCCACAACAGGCGTCCCTGGTAGCTCAGCTGGTAAAGAATCTGCCTGCAATGCAGGAGAATGCAGTCCAATTCCTGGGCCAGGAAGATTCCCTGGAGAAGACACAGGCTACCCACGCCAGTATTATTCTTGGGCTTCCCTTGTGGCTCAGA
>NW_011493949.1:12556-12924 GCF_000754665.1 Bison bison bison | reverse complement strand
TGACTGAGCAACTGAACATGCACACATCTATATATTTATCTATCTATAATCTATCTAAACATATTAGAGACATGGATGATTTCAGGGCTGGAACCAGAGAGTTAAGATGGGCTTAAAATGAAAGGAACATGTCAAAAGCACACAAAAGCCAAATTAAAGGATCTCCCAATGTCCAAATCTGGGACAATTTGATCAACAAAATAAATAAAGAGTGTAATGAATCATAATCTACAAAATAAAATAAGAACTCATGAGTCCCTACAGATGTAAACAAATGAATGAATGAATGAACTAGCCTCTGTCCATGGGTTTCTCTAGGCAAGAATACTAGAGTGGGTTGCCATTTCCTCCTCCAGGGGATCTTCCCC
>NW_011493949.1:10788-11316 GCF_000754665.1 Bison bison bison | reverse complement strand
CATACACTGTTGCCTCATGATCAGGTCCAGATTGGAGTGTAGGTGAAAGTCCAGGCCTTTTCCCCAGACTGGGGCTTAGCAACAGGCTTGATCAGGGGCTGGTGCCTCCATTACTTCCTGATTCCCCCTAACTGTAGACCTCAGTGGTCCCAGCTGGGCCTGTCCTACTGTATGGTCACCTGTTCAGCCTGTAGCTTGACCTGGGATAGCCCTGACATCGACCCCTCTATACAACCAACCACTGCAGATGAATAGCTGAGGCCGAGTAGTGAAGGAGAATTACACAGCTCAAAATAGCCTGGAGTTAAATCTCCCCTCCGGGTCCTCCCCACCATTCTATGCAAAAAAAAAACTCTTCCACCTGAAGAAAAAAATGGAGGTTAAGGTTGATTATGCCCAGCTCCCAGAGAGTCCCAGCCTCTGGCCGATCTCTAGAATTCCTTGCCCCAGCTGTTTGCTGCTGCTGCAGTCGTGTCCGACTCTGTGCAACCCCATAGACGGCAGCCCATCAGGCTCCCCCGTCCCTGG
>NW_011493949.1:6960-7983 GCF_000754665.1 Bison bison bison | reverse complement strand
GAGAATGGCAACCCACTCCAGTATTCTTGCCTGGAAAATTCCGAGGAGAGAGGAGCCTGGTGGGCTACAATCCAACAGGTCACAAAGACTTGGACATGACTGAACGACTAACACTCATGATGTAAACACCATTCATGGACGTGGAGCTGGTTTTGGAGATATGATGACATTGCATCTTTACCCCAAAAGTCCATTATGATATTGTGATGGTTAATTTTTTTTTCTATTTATTTATTTTTGGCTGTGCTGCATGGCTTGCAGGATCTTAATTCCCCTCATCAGTGAAAGTGCCCAGTTCTAATCACTAGACCTCCAGAGTATTACCTTGTGATGGTTAATTTTATGTGTAAATCTTACTGGGCCATAGGGTGCCTAGATATTTGTACATTGTTCCAGGTGTGTATGTGAGAGTGTTTCTGGATGAGATTAACATTTAAATTAGCAGACTGAAAAAAGCAGATTGCACTCTCTGATTGAGTGGGCTGCACTCTCTGATTGAGTGGGCCTCATCCAATCTGTAGAAGGCCTGAATAGAACAAAAAGGCTGACCCTCCTCCCCCCCCAGATAAAAAAGAATCCTTCCTCCCTAACTGTCTTCTAACTGGGACAGCAGCTGTTCCCTGCCTTTAGACTCAAAGAAAACAATGGCTCTTCCTGGGTCAGTTGGCATTTGGGCTGGAACTACACCATTGATTCTCCTGAGTCTCCTACTTGCCAACTCATCCTGCAGATCTTGGGGCTTGTTAGCCTCCATAGTTTTATGAGCCAATTCTTTCTAAAAAAATCTCTTTATCTATATATACACATCCTACTGCTTCTGTTTTTCTGCAGAGCCCTAATCCTGATTTTGATAATGAAAGCAGTCTAAAGGAACAGAATTTTAAGAATGAATTTCTGAATTGGTTCTGGGGTTTCTTGAATTGGCTTTGTAATCTGATTAGCGTTTTGAGACTGGTGGCTACTTCCCTGGTGTCTCAGATGGTAAAGAATCTGCCTGCAATGCGGGAGACTGGGGTTCAATCC
>NW_011493949.1:5309-6860 GCF_000754665.1 Bison bison bison | reverse complement strand
CTATTACCAGTGGATACTCCTAATCAACTACTCATAAGAAGCAAGGATCTATATATTTTTGAACATTTTTCTTAAATTAATGAATATAATGAGATTGTCTGGTTGCTTCTAAGGCTGATCAACAAAGTGGGGAAAGTAAAGAAGGAGCTCAAGAATTTGAAATTCCAGCACAAGAGGCACATAAATGACCTGGCAGGCTCTAGGTGTACCCTGGAGGTCCTCATCTCCTGTAGTTCCAGGACTGAGATTGCTGAAAATCAAACCCAGATTCTCACCCTGCAGCTGGTTGCATTTCAACACAAGTTGAACTCCTGGTCTTACAAGGTGTCCCCTAGTAAAGTGAGAGAGAACTGATTGGTAAGGAATAAGATCCTGAAAGTTGGAATGGTGAGGCCAGGTCTCCTACAGGAACACTGCCAAGAGTTCATACTGTTAATCTTTCTCTCAGCCTCCACAAAAGGACCTAGAGCTTTTACTAGGGTAACTGTGCATTGAGTAACAGGGAATAATCAGATCTCTGGGGGGACTACCGGACACTGACTCTGAACGGACATTATTTCTAGAAGACCACTGTGGCCCACCAGTCAGAGTATGGGCTTATGGAGGTCAGGGGATCAATGTAGTTTTAGCTCAGATCTGTCTCACAGTGGGCTGCATGGGTTCCCAAACCCATCTTATGGTTCTTTCCCCAGTCACAGAATGCATACTTGCAGTAGATCTACTCAGCAGCTGCCAGAATCTCTCCATTGTTTCCCTGATCTGTGAAGTGAGGGCGATGCTGGTGGGAAATGCCAAGAGGAAGCCACTAGAACTGCCTCTACCTGGGAAAATAATAAACTAAATGCAGTACTGCATTCCTGAGGGATTGCAGAGATTAGTGTCACCATCAAGGCTTTAAAAGATGAAGGGGTAGTGATTCCCATCCCATCCACATTCAGCTTTCCTATTTGGCCTGTGCAGAAGACAGATGGATCTTGGAGAATGACAGCAGATTGTTGCAAGCTTGAGTGAGTGGTAGTCGCTCAGCTGTGTCTGACTCTTTGTGACGCTATGGACTGTAGCCTGCCAGGCTCCTCCGTCCATGGAATTCTCCAGGCAAGAAAACTGGAGTGGGCTGCCATTTCCTTGCAAGCTTAACCAGGTGGTAACTTGGGTTGTAGCTGCTGTACCAATGTGGTTTCATTGTTTGAGCAAATTAACATATCCCCTGGTTCCTGATATGCAGTTATTCACATAGCAAATCATAATATTTAAGTCATGGGATGTCAAAGAGAAGAGGAGACATCATACAAGGACTTTACCTCCTCTTCTGGGGAAGGGGTTAATTCATTTTTGCTGTACACAGGACGGCTGTATCATGTTAAGTAGAAGGATAACCTTTGTATTATCTTCATTTGGAATATGCTAAGTCATTTCAGTCGTGTCCGACTCTGTGCGACCCCACAGACGACAGCCCAACAGGCTCCCCCGTCCCTGGGATTCTCCAGGCAAGAACACTGGAGTGGGTTGCCATTTCCTTCTCCAATGCATGAAAGTGAAAAGTGAAAGGGA
>NW_011493949.1:1924-2730 GCF_000754665.1 Bison bison bison | reverse complement strand
ATGCCATAGAGAACAACAGACAATGTCTTTGAAAAGATTCATAAGGGAGACAAATCTCTGACAAAGAGTAATAAAAAAAAAGGGAGTGGGGGAAGAAAATTACAAAAACAAGATGTAGAATGAAATTATTTTAAAAGAAGAATGATGAATGATATGGCAATGAATTTGAAAACCTGGATGAAAAGGATACATTCCAAGAAAAATGTAACATGTTAAAATAGACACAAAAGTGAGGTCTTGAATAGGCCAGTGAGTATAAAGGAAACCAAAGTGGTAGTCAATGAACTCTCCTTCACCACTACTTGATTTCGTGGGTAAATTGTAGCAAACTTTCAAGTTTCTGATCTTATGCACAATAACAAAAGAGTGAAACTTATCCATTTAATTTTTTGAGCTTAGTGCAACCTAGATTGAAAAACTAGGTAAGAATCCATGAAAAGAAAATTCTAGGGCTGTTTCATTTATGAAATGAAAATCCCCAACAAAATGTTAGCTAACAGACATTAACAGTGTATTCAAAAATATAGATTATTACCAGATAGAGTTTATCCCAGGAACATCAAACATTACCATATAAATGGTCTAAAGGACAAAAGCCTTTAGATTTTTCTGCATCAATTGAATTAACCATAAGATTAGTTCAATTGATGCAGAAAATCATTTGATATATTCCTTTTATGTTGTAGTTAGTGCATTATCTTGATTTTTAAGAACTGTGTAGATGGGTTCCATTAGTAGCAAATTTCATTTCAGGAAAGTAGAAGGTACATTGGGTCTGATGAGTTGAGACTTCCTGCTCTCAGATG
>NW_011493949.1:1141-1670 GCF_000754665.1 Bison bison bison | reverse complement strand
TCCAGTTGATATGTTAGTAGACACACAGGTTAAGGCAGGAAGGCACATAACACAGTAATAGGGAGCCATTTCATAAGATTCGGGATAATTGGCTTTATCTCAATTTCAGTTCCAGTAAACAAGTTTAACGAGCAAACTGAGCATGGGGAGATTAGGTGGAACAGGTGGCCTTAATATTGAGGGGGAAATGCGTATTTGCCCATCACTGGAGATGGGGATGCTAGGATTGGGAGCCAAAATGAGATATTGTGGCCAGAAGTGAGCTGAGTAGACTCGGTGTTACCCTCATGATTCTTCTCCAGGCTGAGGATGGCTGAGGTTTACACAAGCACTCATTTTCCCAACTGCCGGGTTTTGTTTCTTGTTTTTAAAACTATAGAGGCAATTTCTTTTCTCTCTTTTGCTCTTATAAGAACATGACTATAATCTCTTGCTTTCTCCACTGGTTTTTTTTGTTTTATTGTGAAATGGGCTGATGCACCAAGTGTTGCATTGGAATCCTTCAGGAACACTGGGCAGGAGTCCACAA
>NW_011493949.1:0-1041 GCF_000754665.1 Bison bison bison | reverse complement strand
AAAAGAATATTTTTAAAAGAATATATATATATAGATGAGATGGTTGGATAGCATCACTGATTCAACGAACATGAACTTGGGCAAACTCCAGGAGATGGTGAGGGTGAGGGACAGGGAAGCCTGGTGTGCTGCAGTCCATGGGGTCTTGAGGAGTTGGACACACCTGGTGGCTGAACAACATACATATATGTATCTGAATCACTTTGTTGTACAGCAGAAATAACACAACACTGAAAGTCAACTATAATTTTTAAAGATGCCATGAGCCTGGATTGGTGAGGGTGGGCTTGGGGAGAATGGATACATGTATATCTATGGCTGAGTCCCTTCGCTGTTCACCTGGAACTACAACATTGTTAACTGGCTATACCCCAATACAAAATAAAAGTTCACAAAAAAAAAATAAGATGCCATGTTTGAGGAGAACATTGATGACAGGCTCTTTGGGACAGAAAGGTAACTATACGCTGTGTAATTTTTACAAAAAAAAAATTTGACCGCATTGAGTCTTACTTGCAGCATGCAAGGTCTTTAGCTACAGCATATGGGATCTAGTTCCCTGACCAGGGATCAAACTGAGTTGGGAGCATGGAGTCTTAGTCATGGACCACCAGGGAAGTCCCTCCATACGAATTTTAAGATCACCTTGTCCAATTCTGCAAAAAAAAAAAAAAGCCTGCTAAGACTTTTATAGGGATTATGTTGAATGTACAAATTGGTTTGGGAAGAATAGACATCTTAACAATTCTTAGTTTTCTGACCCATGAACAAGGTGTATCTTTCCATTTAATTTGGTCTTCTTTCAGCAATATAGGTGTACAGGTCTTTCTGTCAGATACATTCCTAATTCATACTTCTAGATGTTATTATGCTGAAATTTTAAAAATTTCTATGTCCAATTGTTCATTGCTATATACAGTTGGTATATATAATTGTTTTGTGTATATTGATCTTGTATCTTGCAACTTGGGGAATTGTTAGTTCTAGTAGTTTGTTGTTTGGTAGATTCAATTGGATTTTCTACAAAGAGTTACATCTTCT
>NW_011493948.1:9489-9810 GCF_000754665.1 Bison bison bison | reverse complement strand
TGAAAGTGAAAGTCACTCAGTCATGTCCGACTCTGCAACCCCTTGGACTATACAGTCCATGGAATTCTCCAGGCCAGAATACTGGAGTGGGTAGCCTTTCACTTCTCCAGGCGATCTTCCCAACCCAGGGATCGAAGCCAGGTCTCCCACATGACAGGCAGATTCTTTATCAACTGAACTATCAAGGAAGCCTAAAATGTTTAGCATGTCAGAATCACTCCACAAATATCAATTACTTTCTCTTCCGCAAATCACAAGTGGGGAGTTGTCAAAATTTGAGGAAAAAATGAATCATGATGTTTTTTTTCCCTCTTTTAATCT
>NW_011493948.1:4759-5281 GCF_000754665.1 Bison bison bison | reverse complement strand
GGCCCGGAGCAGCGGAGGGCAGTGGAGGCGGTGGCCCCGGGGCGCTCAGGGTTCCGCGCCCTCCCGAGGGGGCGCAGCAGGAGGCACGGAAGAAGGAGGACCCCGCGAAGATGCTGCAGCCCTGGGCTCTGGCGCTCCCGCTTCTGCTCTTCTGGGTGGCAAGTGGAGTAGGGAAGGCAGCCAGGTGAGTGTCTGGCTGACGATTGGCCCCGGGCCATGAGCTTCCACCTCTCCCCACCGTTGGCCCCTTTTCTTTGTGCCCCGTCCCCCTAGGCGCCCGTGGGCATGTGTATCTGTGCCCGTTAAGATGGAATTCAAAGAGGATGTCAGGCTGGGTGCGCCTACGTACTCCCCCGCGCGCCCCTCTGGTGGGCTTCGCAGAACCTCCTTGGCATCTGCTGCGCTCCACCTGGCTGTGTCCTTAGGCAGAGGGACCCACCGGTGCGTGCGGACTCGGTGGGCTGCAGACATCCATCGTTGGGCCGGCGTGCGTGTCTGTCTGTGGGTTGCTGTGTTCTGTGC
>NW_011493948.1:0-554 GCF_000754665.1 Bison bison bison | reverse complement strand
TGGGGACTTCCTGGTGCTCCATTCTCCCAAGCCCTTCCTCTCTAGGTTTCCATTCTCTCACAAACAGACTCTGAAACCAGAATTCAAGTGTACACGGTTTATTTGGGAGGTTGTCCCCAAAAGTGCTAGTTCTAGTAGGACAGAGAAGGGAAAGACATGTTATATAAATAAGTTACCATTGTGATTGAATTCTGCTGGGGAGTTCTAGAAGAGAGTAGGGCCCAAGCCTTAGAATTATCCCCCCTGAGGCACAGGAGCTGGGGTATCTGTGCTCCCAGTAGTCATTGGTGGAGGGCTTCAGAGGATGGCAAGTCTGCTGTTCTGCTTACCATACTTACAGGCAGCGTGGGCTCTGTGAGGAGCCTTGCATGTCTGGGGATGGAATCTGAGCTTTGATCTGAGGGCAGTAGTGAGCAAAGCAGGGCATCCCTGGCTGAATTCTTTAACGATAACCCCGTCATGACCAATTCATGCTCAGAATTATCACCCAATTGCACAAAATAATTTTTAAGATAATGAGCAATAGTTTAGTTTACCTGGCAGCATTTTTGCCC
>NW_011493947.1:16738-17106 GCF_000754665.1 Bison bison bison | reverse complement strand
ACCTGGAGGTACTTCAGGTACTTCTGCACCAGCTCTTTGGTGATGAGCCTTCTGGGCTCTCCAAAGATCGGATGCTTCCTCCCAGCATAGACCCCCAACACACTGAGGAATTCCCAGACCTCCTCCTTGGTGGCCCGGTTCCCTTTCATGAACATGAACCCCAGGAGCCCCATGAGGAGACTGGACTTGGGCAGCCCGTTCTCATTACTTGGACCTTCGTCACCCCCGAGGCTGAGCTTGCTGATGAGGACATAGATGTTCCTGCTGTGGTCCACTTCCTCAGCTCCAGGACAAACACCAGCTCCATGCACTCAGAGGCTCTCCTGAGGATCTCAGGGAAGTGCTGCCTGTACTTCCTGTTGATGACC
>NW_011493947.1:15283-15914 GCF_000754665.1 Bison bison bison | reverse complement strand
CCTGCTGCCAGCCCTTTGGAACGAGGTCCCCACTTCCCCGAGTGTCCCGTGTCAGTGATCGCAGTCAGGAAGCCCCTCAGCCTTTAGAACTGCCCAGATGCTGACCGGTTGCTTTGTGGCCAAGTCATGCTGGGTAAGGGGTTAGGCGTGGCTGCCAATCTGGGGTATGGAAACACTCAGTCCCCCCGTGGGTCCCTCCTTCACTCCACAGAATCCCGGTCTTCCCTCTACTGAACAAAGCCAGGGTCCAGCAACCCCACACCCAGATCCACCACCCCTGGATCCAGGTTATGTCCAGAGAACGCACGTGCGTAGCCGATGGACATTGGACCTAAGAGCCTGGTCCAAGCCTCCGGGCATAGAGCACATGCGGGGTTGCCGGTGGGCTGTGAAGTCCTCTCTTTTCAGATGAAAACGGTATTGGGAGTGCCAGGGCATATCCTTGTAACTATCCAGTGCACTTGTTACTCATATCACCTCCGAGTTGGACCCCTGAGGAGACGACGGACTCATCCCTCTGGTCACAGCTACAGCAGCTCTCAAAGATAGCAGCCCTCTAAAAGAAGGCATGGCACCCCAGCATGGATAGGGGGCCGTCACTTCCTATCATGCGCATCTGGGCTCCAGGAGG
>NW_011493947.1:9938-14067 GCF_000754665.1 Bison bison bison | reverse complement strand
ATGATCCTGGCATGGGGCTCTGAGATGCTGCCTCAGGTTCCTTCAGTGAACCAGTAGAGGTTCATGGTCCCACGGCCCAGTGGAAGAATCAACTGCTCCAGTTTAAAGCCTTTTTTATGTGATCCTGTTGTCTGTTTCCTTTGTGACCTGCACACCTGTGTCAGCCTCAGAGTACTCCCTGACCTGGGCACTCACAGGGTCAAGTTCAATGGAGGCATTGTTCCTCAGGGAATATTTAGTTTTGTGTTCTTGCTTTTGTTAGTAGTTGTCTTTATTCCTTGTGTAAGTTTTCCATGGTTTGTTCTGGGTACAGGAAACAGCCACCCACGTGTGACTGTGGTCTCAGCTACTCTGGATGTGGTACTCAATCTGTAAAGGATTTAAGGAAAATCGACAGTCTTACAATATGTCCTCAGGAATACACAAAACATACTATTCTGTTTGAGTCTTCTTTTTCCTAAGGCGCTCAGGAAATTCTTGTTGCCTTCATGTAGACTGCATACATTTTTCTAAGGTTTCTTTGTAACTGCATTTTTCATATCGTTGCTTTCGTTTATGGTGTGTTTTCTATTACATGGTTTGAGTATTGTCGATTCTTCCAGAACAGTCTCTTGATTTTGCTGTGTTGGTCATTTTATGCCAGATTTCTGACGTTAGTTATATGTGTCAATGTTTTCTGTGCCTGTTTCCTAAGAATTTAATTTGAGGATCACATTCTTACTGTGATATTTTGTTTTTCATTATTGCTGACTTTTATTCATTTTGCATTGGTGCATGTAACTCTGAACTGGCTATGTGTTCTTATCTATTTTTTTTCTAGTTTTTAAATTAGTAGACTTAAAAAGTTTTTATCGACAGATCCTTGGTTTATAATGTTGTGTTGTTTCTGCTATACAACAGGATGAATCAGCGCTACGTATACATATTCCTCCTGCCTGATGAGACTTCCTCCCACCCCCTCATCTCACCCCTCTAGGCTGTCACACAGCACTAGACTGAGCTCCATGTACTATATAGCAATTTCCCACCAGCTATCTTTTGTACACATAGGACTCGATATTGGTCAGTGCCCCGCTCTCAATTCGTCCTACACACACCTTCCCTTGCTGTGTCCACAGGTCCATTCTCCACATCTGTGTCACTTTTCCTGCCCTTTAAATAGTTTTGTGAGTACCATTCCTACTTTCCATGTATATGCATTAATGTACGTTAATTTTCTGTTTCTAACTTACTTCGCTCTGTAAACAGGCTCTAGGTGCATCAACCTCACTACAAGTGACTTAAATGAATTCCTTTTTATGGCTAATATTCCTTTGTATGTGGCTACCACAATTTCGTTATCCAGTCATCGGTCAGTTGAAGTCTGCTTTGCTTCCACGTCCTGTCTGTTGTAAGCAGTGGTGCAATGAACACTGGATACAGGTGTCTTTTCAATTATTCTTTTTTCAGTGTATATGCCCAGTATTTCTATTGCTGGGTCATATGGTAGTTTTAATTCTAGTTTTAAAGGAATCTCTCCAGTGTTCTCCATAGTGGCTATATCAATTTCCATTCCCACCTTTTCTCTAAACTCTCCCCAGCATTTACTGCTTGTACAGTTTTTGATGATGGCCATTCTGACCTGTATGAGGTGCCACCTCATTGTAATTTTGATTTGCATTTCTCTCATGATGAGTGATGTAGCTCCTCTTTACATGTGTTTATGAGTTTTTTGCCCCTCTGCATTTCTTTTTTAAAAGAACAGATTTAGAATTGGAGAAAATTCAGCAGATAGAATAGAGAGGTCCCATACAGCCACTCTCTTCCTCCACTTGGTATCTTCTATTATTAACATCTTGTATTGGATCAATGGATACAAGTTCGTTTTTCACAGTTGATCAACTAATGTCAATATGTTATTATTAACTATTGTCCATTGTTTACAATACATTTTACTTTTTGTGTTTTGCAGTTCTTTAGTGTTTGACAGATGCATGATAGGATCAACTCAGCCAACACGGTATCTTGCAGAGGAGTGTGAATGCCCTATGGATCTCCCATGCTCCATCTGTTCATCCCTCAAAACCTCACTTGGAACCCCTGACAACTACTCAAGGTTTTACTCTTTCTAAAGATTTGCATTTTCCAGACTGTAACACTGATGGACTCATACAGTATGTAGGCTCTTTATACTGGCTCCTTCTGCTAATCAATATACATTGAATTTTCTCTATAACTTGTTATGGTTTGAAATGTTTTCTCCCAGGATTGAATAGCATTCCATGTAGCTTACCATAGTTTGTTCACCCACTTGTCTACTGAAGGTCATCTTTGGTGATTTCGGTTTTTGGCCTCTATGACTTATTCTGCTATTAAATTTTGGTTGAAGGTTTTTGGATGGGCTTAAGGTTGTGGCTCTTTTGAGTAAATACCTTAATGGTCATTTGCTAGATCATATGATAAGACTATATTTAGCTGAAAAGAATTTGCCAGACAGTTTCCAAAGTATCACTATCACTGCATTCTCTTTAGCAATGAATTCATTTTCAGGTAGTTTGCCTCTTGCCTCTTCATTGATTTGGACTTCTGTGTTTCTGGTTTGTTCCTTCATTTGTGTTGTATTTCTTTTCTTTTTCATTATTATTATTATTTTAATTACCATGTTTGAGGTCTCCTTTTCCCAGGCTTCAAGGTTGAATTCTTTCTTCCTTTTTGTTTCTGCCCTCTAAGGTTGGTCCAGTGGTTTGTGTAAGCTTCTTATAGGGTGAGATTTGTGCTGAGTTTTTGTTTGTTTGTTTGCTTTTTCCTCTGAGGGGCAAGGCTGAGTAAGGTGGTAATTCTGTCTGCAGATGAGCAGGTTTGTATTTTTGTTTTCTTTGTAGTTTAGATGAGGCGTCCTGCAGAGGGTGCTATCAGTGGTTTGGTGATGCCGGGTCTTGTATTCCTGTGGTTTACTTTGTGTCAGTTCTCACTATTTGATATCCTAGGGTTAGTTCTCTGGTAGTCTAGGATCTTGGAGCCAGTGGACCCACTGTAAAGGCTCAGGGCTTGACCTTGTGTTTTGCGTGGGTCTGTACATTCTTTTCTGCTGGTGATGTACTCCTGTCCACTCTCAGCTGGTATTCTGCATGCACTTCTGTGTCTGAAGATGTATTACTGATATATCCGTGGAGAGAGATGTATTCCACGTCCACCAACTCCTCTTGCCATCTTGTTCCACCTGGGCAAGATTCCTGAGAGTTCCTTGGACTGCAAAGAGATCTAACCAGTCAATTCTAAAGCATATCATTCCTGAATATTCATTAGAAGGACTAATGCTGAGGCTGAAACTCCAGTATTTTTGCAACCTGATGTGAAGAACTGACTCATTGGAAAATACAGCAATGCTGGGAAAGATTGAAGGCAGGAAGAGAAGGGGACGACAGAGGACAAAATGGTTGGCATCACCTACTCAATGGAAATGAGTTTGAGCAAGCTCTGGGAATAGGTGATGCTCAGGGAAGCCTGGCGTGGTTAAGTCCATGGAGTTGCAAAGAGTCAGATGCGACCGAGAGACTGAACAGAACAGATGAGTCATCAAAATATTCTAGTCATTCCTATATTCTCTGGATGAGTTGAAGCCGTTCATTGCTGCAAGGCTGATTCCCTTACGGTGGCAAAGAAAGTGTGAGAAAATGTGTTCTATGCTTGGTTTATCAAGTGTGATCCAGGCACACATTTCCCTGGGCAAATTCTACGAGCTTTAACCAAAACCTTGAAGGCTTCTTGAAATTATCATTCTCCCTATGAGCCACAAACTTCAGGGAGGATTGACAGAAACAATACAAAAACTGGACTCTGGCAATATAAGAATTACGAACAAGGGGCTTCAGATCAGATCAGATCAGATCAGTCACTCAGTCGTGTCTGAATCTTTGCGACCCCATGAATCACAGCATGCCAGGCCTCCCTGTCCATCACCAACTCCCGGAGTTCACTCAGACTCACGTCCATCTAGTCAGTGATGCCATCCAGCCATCTCATCCTCTGTCGTCCCCTTCTCCTCCTGTCCCCAATCCCTCCCAGCATCAGAGTCTTTTCCAATGAGTCAACTCTTCGCATGAGGTGGCCAAAGTACTGGAGTTTCAGCTTTAGCATCATTCCTTCCAAA
>NW_011493947.1:8202-9830 GCF_000754665.1 Bison bison bison | reverse complement strand
CAGTCTCAAGAGTCTTCTCCAACACCACAGTTCAAAAGCATCAATTCTTCGGCGCTCAGCCTTCTTCACAGTCCAACTCTCACATCTGTACATGACCACAGGAAGAACCATAGCCTTTACTAGACGAACCTTTGTAGTAATGTCTCTGCTTTTCAATATGCTATCTAGGTTGGTCATAACTTTTCTTCCAAGGAGTAAGCGTCTTTTAATTTCATGGCTGCAGTCACCATCTACAGTGATTTTGGAGCCCAGAAAAATAAAGTCTGCCACTGTTTCCCCTGTTTCCCCATCTATTTCCCATGAAATGATGGGACTGGATGCCATGACCTTTGTTTTCTGAATGTTGAGCTTTAAGCCTACTTTTTCACTCTCCACTTGAATTACAAATATGATGATAATTTTCCTGATTTTTTGAAAGATTACTGTCTTTTAAAAATCTTTCATTTTCTTGATATAAGGAATTTTTTTAAACACAGCAATTTGATAAATTGTATCTTTGTCATTAGAATTGAAACATTAATTTTTATGTGCCTACAGTATCACTCCAGAAATTAGAAACTCTCAGTATTCTTATTTTCTTAGGAAAATTGTTATTTTTCAAAGGTTTTGTGAGAATCTGTTCTTATAGCGGGACACAAGTGGAAACAGTGATTACACTACTGAGACTTTGACTGGAATGTCATATTTGACAGACACAGGTAGCCTTGGATATGGCCAGATTACTTGAGGAAAATAAGGTTAACCATAGGGAGCCATAAAAACCCGTTGGAAAAACAGCCTGGGCCCTTGCTGACAGAATTCCCATCAGCTTTATCAGGTGAGTAAGGAAGATCACTTCTGGCAGGCACAGGAACTTTAGGATGTTTGGGGGACTTCAGGAAGAGGAGTTTATCCAGATCTCTAGGTTTGACAACAAGTCTTTGCTGTGCCTTCTTCCTAGCCTCAAGAGGCTATTAAAATTTCCTTCTGGAGACTCCTTATGAACCATTCCAGCAAAGCAGATTTAAAAGCACCTATTGGTAAATTGTTATCCTTACTGTACTTAAATAAATAATCAGGCCGAGTTTATTGAATTTAGACTTCCTTTGCAAACAAATTAGGTCTTAGTTTACCTGTCTTCGATAGAAATGAGGGAGATGATAGACAGAAAAAATTGGTTCAATAGAAAGTATACTACACATGTGTGGGTGTTAGGTTCTAGTGGTATTACATTTCCTTGAAGTTTTATTATTTACCTGCAAACTGGGTTCGATCCTGAATTTTTCTAGTGTCCACCCGTATGTAGCTGCAACTTTCTTACTAAAATTCCCAATTTCTCTCATCCTTTTGATGTGTCTGTGTGAGGACGGTAAGATCCGAGCGATACACCTCTGCCATCTTGATCCGCTCCCTCTCCCATTCTTTTGACTTGAATCACTGAGAACTAACATTGCCATTTTCCTGAAGTCCTGCATCATGAAGCAGGATGTCTTGATGTAAAGATCAGAGAAATTGTTACAACACCTTATGTTCAAATAGATTTCATGCCTGTTGCTATATAAGCCACTCAGAAAGTTAACCTGATCACCCAGAGATATTGCTAACTGTGATAGAGACATTTCAAACTGCAATAGTTGCTTCGATCCTCA
>NW_011493947.1:2961-8088 GCF_000754665.1 Bison bison bison | reverse complement strand
CTCTTTAAATGAACTGACCTGTTCTCAGAATGATGCAACTGCTGCCATGAAATGGAGGACTCCACTAATTCATTCTCTCTCTCCACAGTGACCAGATCAGCTTTTACCATGTGAGACTTGTAGGCAAGTTTCGGAGGAGGGACCTGTCAAGGCTTAGTGCACTCGGCCCCCAAATATACCACAGTGGTGTATTGATTATTTTGAATTCAAGTTACTTAAGAAACAGCCAACAGAGGAGGGACATTCCACCACCCCCCGATATCTGCCTCCTTGAGAGCAGGAAATGCATCTCATATGAAGGATGTACTGCCTGCATCTGGAGGCAGAGGGAAACCCTTCTAACCAGAAGTAGGCAGTTCAAGCAGAGAAGCCTGTATACACAAACCTTGTTAAGTCTTTCATTTACTACCCTGGGTACAGATTCTGTTTAGATTCCTTACTAGTTGAGTACCTAAAACCTAAGTTGATTTGTCCTGTCGATTTCTCACAAATTGTTTTGTTATCTACAAAATAAAGAAGCTGCCTGCTTTGCCAACTTCTTAGGTCCCATTTCTATGATACTTTTTGTGCACGTGAATTAAAATTTGTCCCTTTTTCTCCTGTTACCCTGTCTTGTGTCAAGTTTACTGGTAGTCTAACCACAAAAACTCAAAATGGGTAAAGGGAGGAATGTCCTTCTTCCCTAAACACCTCAAGGGAGCTCACCCTTACATCTCAGAAACTCCCTGGAGACGATGGGCATAGAATACCAGTCTGTGCACTGGAATCTCCTGCATTGAGATAAGAGCAGAGACACTGTAGATTTCTGTCTGTTAGGGGCCAAATTGTGCCCCCTCCACATATGCATATTGAAGGCATAACTCAGAGTACTTGAGAATGCAACTGTAGTTAGAAATAAGATCTTTAAAGCGATGGTTGAGTTAAAATCAAGTCATTAAGTTCAGTTCACTTCAGTCGCTCCGTTGTGTCGGACTCTTTGTGACGCCATGAATCGCAGCACGCCAGGCCTCCCTGTCCATCACCAATTCCTGTAGTTCACTCAGACTTACGTCCATTGAGTCAGTGATGCCATCCAGCCATCTCATCCTCTATCATCCCCTTCTCCCCCTGCCCCCAATCCCTCCCAAAATCAGAGCCTTTTCCATGAGTCAGCTCTTCTCATGAGGTGGCCAAAGTGCTGGAGTTTCAGCTTTAGCATCATTACTTCCAAAGAAATCCTAGGGCTGATCTCTTAGGGTGGGCCATAACCCAGTGTGACTATAAGTAGTTTTTGGGACACAAAAGGAGTCACCAGGGATATATGCACTCAAAAGGAATGCCAAGTGAAGAGGGTGGCCACCTGGCAGCCAAGAGGAGAGGCCTCAGGTTAAACCAGCCCTCATCTTTGACTTGCAGCCTCTAGAACTCTGAGAAAATAAATTTCCGTTGTTTGAGCCACTCATTCTGTGGGGTTTTGTTGTGGAAAGCCTAACAAATCAGTATGTTACCCCAGGTAGAGATTTCTTCCTGGATACGCTTTCTACTTTCCTGTCATTCCTAAAGGCTATCTCAAGATCTTGCTTATGTGATTGCAGCTACTTGTTTCAAAAGTTGTTTGGGCATAGGCTAGGTCTTGATCTTAGCCTCACCAGAACTAGCATAGAGCCTTTCAAAGAGCAGACACTCAAAAAATAAATGAAGACAGTAAGAGGTCAAACTTGTTAAGGTGTAATACTTCCTGCATTTTGAAGAAACATATCGAGGTATAAATTATTTAATTTGACAAAACAGAAGACAGAAAAGATGGAGAACAATCATGGTTGATCATGTTTTGAAATCTTTTTCATTTTATTTTTTCATTCCATTGTCCCAGCAGTGTTATTGTGGGATTGCTTCCCATTTTGGCAAAAGTCCCTATTTTGATGTCAAATTTTCTTATCTGGATGATTTTTTAAAAGTCTTGGTCTTCAGTAGGGGTGGGAGAAGCTGCTGGACGTGGCCGTGGAACATGTCTGGAAGTGAGAGTCGTGCCAGGCCTGGCTGGAACTGTGGCTCGAGCTCTCTCCTCCTCATCTCACAAAACTTCTTCATATTGTGATGAGAAGGCACTGGGGACTGTATCATTGACTTTTGCCAAAAACTCCAAGACTTTCATTTCACTGGTTTCCGCATGGGCTCGTGGGCCCCACAGGAACTCCTAACGTGGAGGATCGCTGTTGGCAACCTGGCGGTACTCCAGGTACTTCATCGTCACAAAGTCTTTGGTGATGAGCTTCCTGGGCTCTCCGTAGATGAAGTGTTTTCTCCCAGCATATACTCGCATCATATTCAAGAATCTCCAGATGTCTTCCTTAGCAGCACAGTTGCCCTTCACGACGATCAAACCCAGAACTGTCATCAAGAGACTGGTCTTAGGTAAGCCCCTACCATCCCACACTCTCCCATTGTTGGGCAGGTTCAGTTTGCTGACAAGGTCATAGGAGTGGATGGTTGAATCAACTTCCTTCAAGTCAACTGCAAAGACAGCCTCGATGTGTTCAGAGGCTCTCTTGAGAACCTCTGCAAATCGGTTATGGTATTTTGGGTGGATAATCTTCAGTATGTTTTCCTTCATAATGGGCTGCTTCATTTTATATTTATGCAGAAGGAACTCTTCCAACAAACTTGTCATGCTGTTCAGAGTATCACTGTAGGTGTTCTAAGTAGAAGATGAGACATTGGAGGAACGTGGATCTTCCTCATTTTGACTGGCATCTTTTTCATCAGATGTTGTGTCAGAAGTAGTTGAAAAAGTGCTGGTAGTAGATGGGGCTTCCAAAGACCCCTGGGAAGTGCTATTTGACCCAGTAGCTGATGAGCTCTGTGAATTATCTTCTAAAAGAGAGGAAGTAGAGGGAAGCTCTTCCATTACTGCAGCGGGCTGAACTCCCCTGTGACTCTGGGGCTCATATTGGGCCTGGTGGCGTTTCTCATGGATGCAGAGCTCATGATTCTGACCCTGAGGCATGATGCCTGCGCTGGGGGACAATGATTACAAGTGTGAGTAGGAGGGCAGGTGATAAGGGCCCACAGGAAGACGAAGGTTGAGTGTGCATTGGCAACAGGGAAATACCACCTTGGTTATCACGAAGGCTACATTTGTGGTTTTTTTGAGGGCACTGTTCTGAAAACCCCCAGGGTTCCTATTCTCCTAATCAGCTGTCCTTTGGGAAACATATTGAAGGAAATTAGAGTGATCTTTAGGCTACATCCTGCTACCCCTGCCTCAGGCACGCTGGGGTGACAGAAGGGGCTGGTAGTCTCCTACACAGAGGCATCTGTTATTTCCCATTCAAGACCACCACCCAACTACCGGCCAGTCATAAGACCCATTCCCTCGGTTGTCCTGTATTTGTCATCACAAATTTCCCTGGGATTTCTGAGAAGTGAAGAGGTCCTCAGCTTATCACCCCAGTCAGTAGTTATCACCCAGTACTGAGTGCTAAGTGGGAAGTTTTCTGTCCTGGCCTCTGGAGTCCTCAACACCAATTAAGAGAGCTTCCTTTGGCTCCCCATAGGGCCTGGTGTTCCCACCCCTTTCTTAGAATAGTATTTGCACCTTCATACTAAGGGGTTAACCTCCTACACACCTGATGTAAATAAATGTTGATGGAACTTCAGCTTGATAGCCCTGCCCTGGTTCTTCAAGGGCTATAAGGAACAGGGCTGGTTTCGTTATCAGTTCTTTTTATTGGTAGATGATCCCTCAGTCCTTGCTTTGACCTCTGTTGTGGCCTGAAATTCTACACTCCCTTCCACTTAGGTCCACCCCGTCTACTACTATACTTTCTTACAGTAGGGCAAGCATCCCTGTGAGACCCCTAGGAGAAAGTAAGATTCTCCTCATCCGTCCATACCTGTCCTTGGTTTTCTGAGGCGAGGGTGGATGAGATGAATCATATGGTTATGGGCTGGGTGGTTCCCTTCGTCTTCAGGGTATTCAGTTGGTTTCTGGAAAACCTGGAAATAATCCCACTGCTGGCCCTAGGCTATACCCCTTGGACCATGTCCCAACCCCCTCTTGTGACATCATAGAAGGAAATGGGCATGTCATGTCAACAATAAGCAGGTATCCCAGGGATGCCAGGAAGGGCAGGGTTCTGTGTGGTTTCCTCAGAGTTCTGAGATCAGGGGGTTTTGTAAGTCCAAAGCTGGACTCCTGGAAGCATTTGGGGCTCCTTTCTCTGTTTACATAAGGGAGCTCTCCTCAGGCCAAGGTCCTCACTCCCTGTGGTGCCAGAGAGGGAAAGTCTGGGAATGCCACATGAGGCTACTCTTACCTGTGCCTTCAGGGATGACATCAGGATTCAGGCTTCTTGGGGCTCTCTGTGTTCAGTGTAGGGGTATGCCCTCACTCAGGTACCTCACCTTGACTCCTGGGGGACTCTGGATTTCCTCTTTCTTTCAACCTAAGGTGACCCATGTAGACCAAAGACCATGTCCTTGCAAGCCCTGAAAAGAAGTGAGCGAATGTGCAGCCTGGCAACCCTCTCTTGGCCTTCTGAGAGCCGACACAGGCCAGTCTCTCTGTGACTTCAGTTCCTCATTCATCTGTCTTTACCTTGACTCCTGTCTCTTCTATGAAAGAGTTCTTGGTAAAAGCCACGTCTTTGAAAAGTCTTAGTCTGCCTGCAACAAATCTCACAGAGAGTGGACTGAGTCCCAGGAGTGATAGGGAGGCTACAGTCCGGGAGGGGGCCCCAGCATAGGTGGTGTGCTATCAGAGAAAACACGCTGAT
Source organism: Bison bison bison (assembly GCF_000754665.1). Classification (NCBI taxonomy): domain Eukaryota; kingdom Metazoa; phylum Chordata; class Mammalia; order Artiodactyla; family Bovidae; genus Bison; species Bison bison. The sequence continues at coordinate 3,331 of NW_011493947.1, read as the reverse complement.
CTCTTCCTTCTCTTCACTGACCAGACACAGCCTCTTGTAGAACCTTCACTCTAACAGATTTACTCTCTGAAAGGAAGGGGCTGAATTAAATGGTTTTCTGCACCCCTGACCTATTGCAGTTTACTGACATTTCCTTTGTAGATAAATTGTCACTGAATGCAGTCTCCTTCCTTATTCGTACTTCACTTTTATTTTCATTTTTTGTTACTTATTTCTGGGGCTTTTTATTCCAAAACTGTGTTTGGGGTATGAAATTCTGCTATTTCACATGTGAAATACCTTTTGGACTAATGTTCAGAAAGAGGAAGTGACCCAAGGTTAGCCTCATCCTGGAGGAGTGGCACAGTATGGGCTCTGGAGGAATTCAGTG
>NW_011493947.1:1599-2055 GCF_000754665.1 Bison bison bison | reverse complement strand
GTGTCTGGCATCACTCCCACAGCTTCATCTAGCCCATCATGCATCTGGACTGAACAGGACCTCCCACCGGGGAACTAGACTTTTCCCAAGACCCAATGCCACCTTAATCAGGTAACTTCGCCTTCCTTGCTCTCATCTGGAACCTCCTCTTCCACACCTCCCCCATTTAAATTTATGATTTGTTTATTCCTTAGAGTTAGCTCACCACCTTCCTTATATGGTCCCTGCTGCTAGACTCAAAATTCCATGGGCAGTGGCTTGGGCTTCATTTTCTTATCAACCCAGTACTATAAAAAAGCCTTCTAAACACAAGATGGTCAATTAATTTGGGAAAAAAAAGGAATAATGAGCAAAGACTCTCTTTTATTATGATTTAAATGTCATACAGTTTGAATAAGCTAAACAAATCTAAGTCCATGTTATTAACTTTTACGAGGTAAAAAAGGGACAGATAAG
>NW_011493947.1:0-860 GCF_000754665.1 Bison bison bison | reverse complement strand
GATGGAGTGCTTCTTCCCAGCATGGATCCCCAACACATTGAGGAAATCCCAGATCTCCTCCTCACTGGCACGGTCACCCTTCGTAAAGATGATGCCCAGGAGCGCCATGAGGAGACCAGACTTGGGCAGCTCCTCCTCATCACTTGAACCTTCCTCAACCCCGAGACTGAACTTGTTGACGAGGGTGTAGATGTTCCTGCTGCAGTCGACTTCCTTCAGCTCCAGGCCAAACACCAGCTCCACGCGCTCAGAGGCTCTGCTCAGGATCTCAGGGAAGTGCTGCTTGTACTTCCTGCCGATGACATTCAGCATGCCGTTCTGTGTGATGGGCTCCTTCTTGGTGTACCTCTCCAGCAGGAAATCCATCACCAAGCTGGCCTTCCTCATCAGAGGATCTTTGCGAATGCTCCGAGCGAGCAGGGCTGCCCGGGCGGCATCTGCACTTTCCTCCTCGGGGCCCTGGGCACCTTCCTCAGATCCTGCCCAGGAAGCCTCTGCAACAGGAGAGCTAGGGGCCATGGCTCCCTGAAGCTCCTGGCGATCGCCAGCAGCAGGGGAGCTCGGGGGAGAACCCTGAGGGGCAGAAGAGGGGGAGGATGGGCACTCCTCTCCTGGGGCTGCAGCAGCACTGGCCTGGGCCTCCTGAGTGTCCCCCTGGACCTGGTGGCGTTTCCCATGGGCATGTTGCTTGTTTTTGTGCTTCCGAGGCATGATGACACAGGTCAGGGACTGCAGGCGGGCGTGCAGTTACGAAGGCAGGCTTTGAGTGGCCTTGAGGAAGGAAAAAGAAATGTTAGCACCTACACCAGAGAGGGTCGTCCCCGGTTTAAACCAAGTCTGCTTCATAGGTGGCCTTGAGT
>NW_011493946.1:83682-84227 GCF_000754665.1 Bison bison bison | reverse complement strand
GGGTTGCCATTGCCTTCTCTGATACAGACTGAGTCCATTTCTGTTTTGTAAATAAGTTCATTTGTATCATTTTTTTAGATTCCACATATAAGGTTTTTGGAGTCCACATATAGGTTCCATATATATATATATATATTATTTTTTACATTCTCTTTCATTATAGGTTATTATAAGATAGTGAGTATTATTTCTGTGCTATGGAGTAGGTCCTTGTTGATTAGCTTCAGATGGCGGTTCAAATGGTAACGAGTCTGCCTGCAGTGGAGGAGACCCAGGTTCAATCCCTGGGTCTGGAAGATCCCTTGGAGAAGGAAACACTAACCCACTCCAGTAATTCTTACCTGGAGAATTCCATGGACAGAGGCTACAGTCCATGGGATCACAAAGAGTCAGACATGACTGAGGGACTAACACATTTTATATATAGTAGTATGTATATTTTAAATCCAAATTCATAATTTTTCCTTCCACTCTCTTCTTTGATAATCATGTTTGTTTTCTGTGACTGAGTCTATTTCTGTTTTGTAAGTAAGTTCATTTGTATA
>NW_011493946.1:81402-81575 GCF_000754665.1 Bison bison bison | reverse complement strand
GCATATAGGGTCATCATTTCCATCTTTCTAAATTCCATATATATGTATTAGCATAATGTATTGGTGGTTTTCTTTCTGACTTACTTCACTGTGCATAATAGGCTCCAGTTTCATCCACCTCATTAGAACTGATTTAAATGCATTTTTTTTAATGGCTGAGTAATACTCCATTG
>NW_011493946.1:78992-79498 GCF_000754665.1 Bison bison bison | reverse complement strand
CTTTTTTTTTTTTTTTTTTTTTTTTTTAGTGAGGAGTGTTTCCTTTAAATTCCCTTGGGAACATTTCTTCTCACCAACTCTTCAGACCCTCTCTTTCCTATAGTACAATTTTATTGGACTTTTTAAGGCTTCCCAGGTGGCATAACTGGTAAAGAATCTGCCTGCCAATGCAAGAGATACAGAGATGCAGGTTCAATTTCTGGGTCAGGAAGATCCCCTGGAGGAGGAAATGACAACCCACTCCCGTATTCTTGCCTGGAAAATTATATGGGCAAAAGAACCTGGCGGGTTACAGTCCATGGAGTCACTAAGAGTTGGACATGACTGAGTGCACACACGCAGAGATTAGATATTTTATGTAAGTCTTCCCTAGGAGTACTGCAGTTAAGCATTCATTTCAGGTCGGTCACTCCATCATGTCCAACTCTGCGACCCCATGGACTGCAGCACACCAGGCTTCCCTGTCCATCACCAACTCCCAGAACTTGCTCAAACTCATGTCCATC
>NW_011493946.1:78014-78892 GCF_000754665.1 Bison bison bison | reverse complement strand
ATCTCCTTCCTTCCACAGATGCACAGGTGTGAACCCCAAGAACACTTTTTAATAAACATTTTGCAAGCTAATCTGCTTCTCAGAATCCACTTCCCAAGGAAACTAACCTGTGACATCTAACTTTTGGTTGGTTAGCATATCTAAATGTTAGATATATTTTATTATACTTAATAGTTTGGGTAAAATATTAGCTTCTTGCCACAAGTGACCAAAGTGTGCAGAAGGCCTATTGGAATTGTGCTTGTAACTTCTATCCCTCATCTGATGAATCTGGGGGCTGCAGATGGCAAATTTTATAAATAGCCTCACTTTGGTTAGTGTTTCCATGTGCTTATGTAATAAAATAAAATAGGGTGCAATATAAGAAGCAAGGCGGCATTCTTACTTGAGGCATTCATCACGAACTAGAGGGATACTAGCAGGCTTAAACAAAAGCCACAAGTTTTATAATGAGCTGAGAAAATTATGCAGAAAAGAGGATGAATAACTGCCCATGTTCTTCCCTGCCTCAGTGGCCTTGCTGCCATGTTCCTGTCCTGTGAGTCCATTTGCTTGGGAATGTTAGAACAAAGAGAGGCTCTTCAGCTGTGGTTCTTTTCTTCTTTTAAAAATCACCTAAGCCATCTTCTCGATACCCTGCATGAATTCCCTCCCCTCCTGGCCTTTGTACTTGTTCTATGATCTCTGTACCTCCTGCCTTCCAGGATTTACTGGTCCAAGGTAGTATCTGCTATTTTCCCGTAACCTCATGTGCTCGTAAAATTTGTGGTTGTGAAGCAAAACCCTCTGAAGTGTCATAGTTTGAGATAACTGTTTCTTTTATTCTTGTGGTAATCTTTCCTTTCTCCCTCTATCATGTTTTTTTTTTTTTTTTTTTT
>NW_011493946.1:76768-77556 GCF_000754665.1 Bison bison bison | reverse complement strand
CAGTTCAGTCACTCCATCATGTCCAACTCTGCGACCCCATGGACTGCAGCACACCAGGCTTCCCTGTCCATCACCAACTCCCAGAACTTGCTCAAACTCATGTCCATCTTATCCTCTGTCATCCCCTTCTGCTCCTGCCTTCAGTCTTTCCCAGCATCAGGGTTTTTTCAAATGAGTCAGTTCTTCGCATCAGGTGGCCAAAGTATTTGAGTTTTGGCTTTAGAATCAGTCCTTCCAACTGATTTCCTTGAGGACTGACTGATTTCCTTGAGGATTGATTGGTTGGATCTCCTTGCAGTCCAAGGGACTCTCAAGAGTCTTCTCCAACACCACAGTTCAAAAGCATCAGTTCTTCAGCACTCAGCTTTCTTTATAGTACAATTCTCACATCCATATGTGACTACTGAAAAAACCAGACCTTTAACTAGACAGACCTTTGTTGGCAAAGTACTGTCTCTGCTTTTCAATATGCTGTCTAGGTTGGTCATAACTTTTCTTTCAAGGAGCAAGCGTCTTTTAATTTCATGTCTGCAGTCACCATCTGCAGTGATTTCGGAGCCCAAGAAAATGAAGTTTCTCACTGTTTCCATTCTTTCCCCATCTATTTGCCATGAAGTGATGGGACCAGATGCCATGATCTTAGTTTTTGGAATGTTGCGTTTTAAGCCAGCTTTCTCATTCTCCTCTTTTACTTTCATTAAGAGGCTCTTTAGTTCTTCTTCACTTTCTGCCATAAGGGTGGTGTTATCTGCATATCTGAGGTTATTGATATTTCTCCTGGCAATCTT
>NW_011493946.1:62122-76668 GCF_000754665.1 Bison bison bison | reverse complement strand
AGAGTCCCTTGGACTGCAAGGAGATCCAACCAGTCTATCCTAAAGGAGATCAGTCCTGGGTATTCATTGGAAGGACTGATGCTGAGGCTGAAACTCCAATACTTTGGCCACCTGATGCAAAGAGCTGACTCATTTGTAAAGACCCTGATACTGGGAAAGATTGAGGGCAGGAGAAGAAGGGGATGACAGAGGATGAGATGGTTGGATGGCATCACCAACTCGATGGACATGGGTTTGGGTGGACTCCAGGAGCTGATGATGGACAGGGAGGCCTGGCGTGTTGTGGTTCATGGGGTTGCCAAGAGTTGGACACGACTGAGCGACTGAACTGAAGTGAACTGAACTGAAGCATAGTGATCTTTTTAACCCTAAGAACTTCAAGCTAGCATTGGAGAAGGTGATAGGCTTAACATCAATGAAGAAAAACAACATGTAAGTCTTTGATGTAATGGTGAAAACTTGTCCCTTTGTACAACAAGAAGATAGAATCCTCAGACTTCAAGTCAAAGTCCACATTTAAATCCTAACTCTCAGCGCTCTGGGATGCATGCAGACATCCTTGCCCTTTGAACACAATGCATCCCATAATAGTTGTTTTGCAGTGAATACCCATTTCCTAGGGAACAGGGTTTGCTTGCTACTCTTCTTATGCCCTGTACTAGATTTCTATAATAGATACATTTTCATGGGCAAAGTTGCTGCCTTTGGGTCCAATGTCCAAGCACAGACAGGACCATAAATTATCAGGAGAGCAACCTAAAATACTGTTATTTTTTCCTTTTTTTCTTTTCTTTCCATTTGCATAAAATCTCAGCAAAGGAAATTTCATCTGCTATTTCATCTTATCTTTGGCAAATCCATTCTGCAGGAGATATACCTCAACAGGAGCCAAATACAAGCAATCAAACTCAGACATGTCATATTCTTATTTCCACTTCATCCCTTGATATGGCCATTTTGGCTAGACTTAAACCGTGATGATGGGTTGCTTGTGTTTGCTCGCTATTGTCTCTGTTGTCTACAATTTTAAGATTCATTTAACTATCTGTTTCTCCTTTCGCCTCTTCACCTGTATGCAGCCTATGTTTCATGCTTGCTTTTACCTGCTCTCAGCCCATTTCCTAATAACATCTCTAGAAACATACTACTTAACATTGCCATGGATAAATTGGTCTACGGCCTTTTTGCTTCTAATGAATTCTCTTCATGCTCCAGCTCCCTTCCCACAGATAAACTGAATTCAGTAGGTACTAGCTGCTGAGTACAGGGGCTGCTGGTATGATGGAATCCTGGAAGAACCAAACTGGTGCCAAGTGTGGTCTTCAGGTCTTCAATATCTGAAGTAGGGCTGCATTTCTCATGGAGGAGTGGGGAGAGTAGCTCTCTCTTAATTTATGACCATTTCACATGACCAACAAATGTTTATGTTTGTTTTGCAATAATTTACAAAGTTTATAGTGAAATAGCTCTCTTGATGTTTTACTTACACCACTTCTTAGCAAAAATGTTAGTCCATAGGACATGGAATGGGAGACAAATCTAAGAGTGAAACTAAGTGTAGATACCTAACACTCAAAGCATTTCTTGATGGACTCAGATTTGGATTAACAGTGGGCAACATTAGTTTGCTTAAGTCTCTCCTTTATGGTAAGTCAGTCTACCCCCACTCCTGGGGGAAACTAGCTGACATTCATGCATTGAAAGGTAGGAGCAGAAGAGGCAAGATATCTGGATGGAAAGTGACCTTGGGGGAAGTCATAAGGGCCTGAGAAGGACTAACAGAGATGTGGTGTGAGGTGAGACCCAGAATCCTTACCACGAGACTGCCAAGTGCATTTCGGTTACCAGTGCTAACAAGTGGTGTGGTTGACAGAGAAAGCTTGCGGCTCTAGGCTTGTAACCATTTGCATAGGTACTGCACATCCCCTATGTGAGGTTCTGTGTTAGCTGATCTCAGAACTCTTGGACAGAATAGCCCATCATCACCTACTTGTTCCATACATGAGAGCCTCCCAGGAGAGGTGTTTGTCAGCCAGGAGATTTTGGTGAGTATACCTAAACTACCAAGCTGTGACTACTCCTCCCTTAGCGCTCCCGACACGCCTAAGCCCTGGAAACAGGATTGCGTTCTTGAATTTTAGTGGCTTGGAAAGGAATTCCCAATCCACCCTCAGCGCTAGCATTTGGAAAGAACAAGGCAGTAATTAAAATTGTCTGTTACACAAATATTAATAACAGATTCTAACTCTTCTTGAAGCAACTAAGATCATTATAGTTGCTTTGAATTTGAAGGAATTAAAATTTGTTCTCACCAACGTGCATCATGTTCTGTATGAACTGACCATTTTAGCATTTGGCTTTAATCTTGTTTGAATCTGAAGTGGTGCTTCTTTCAACCTTAGCCTTACTGAAAGCAGAAAAATATGACCACAAAAGTTAGTGTAACATCTTTGTGTTTAGCTGATTACCATTTCAATGTATAAGAAAAGAGTATGACAAATCAAATATATCATAAGGCAAATTACATTTGCATTAAAATTTAATTTATTGGCAATAGTTGTTTCTCTCTGGGAAGTAACGGTATTTCCGGTTTATTTCCCAGTTTTATAAATATTCTCTTCCTTTTTTCCTCCCTTTCTTTTTTCCTTTTTCTTCCTCCCTCCCTCCCTCCTGACTTTCTTTCTTTCATGATTGCCTGCTTGCTGGACGATGCAAGTGATACCGTTTATGCTGACTATGATCATTAGTTCTTGGCCTGAAATGTAGAATACTTAAATGAAAATATTTACTTATTTTCAAGATCCTCAAGAAGGTTTCTCCATTAATTCATTTACTGTACAAACATTGATTTCATGCCTACTTTGCATCACACTTTGCAAAATGTGCTGAGGATACACACAAACAACTCATAGTCTTGTGGAGCTAGGAACAGGCTATGTCTATGCAGTCCTAAGAAGATGGTTTGGTTGGGTTTATAAAGTGTGAAGTGTTAATCATTCAGTCATGTCTGACTCTTTGTGACTCCATGGACTGTAGCCAACCAGGCTCCTCTGTCCATGGAATTCTCCAGGCCAGAATACTGGAGTGGGTAACCTTTCTCTTCTCTAAGGGATCTTCCTAACCCAGGGATTGAACCCAGGTCTCCCGCATTGTAGGCAGATTCTTTACCAGCTGAGCTAAAGTCACTAAGTTGTGTCCAGCTTTTTTGCAACCTTATGGACTATAGTCCTACCAGGCTCCTCTGTCCACGGGATTTCCCAGCGATAATACTGGAATGGGTTGCCAATCCCTTCTCCAGGGGATCTTCCTGACCCAGGGATCAAATCTGGGTCTCCTGCCCTGAAGGCAGATTCCTTACTATCAGAACCACCAGGAAAGCCCTAATTTAATTATGATCCCTAGTTTCTTTAATTGCTTTGGGCCTAAGTTTGCTCCCTTGAACTTTGGAGGTTATATTAGACATTATGTGTTTCTCTAGTATTTCTTTCCTTGAAAAATTAACCCGTCCTTGTGCAGCCCCTCTCTTCCCCAGCCACAGACATAACCACAGGACAGCTAAAGGGCCTCACACTTTCGGACATAGTGACTGATTCAGAGATGAGAACCTGACTCAAGCAAGGCTGCTCGGAGACTGTGAAACTTGATATGTGCGTGTCAGGGAAAAGGGAAGCTTTTGCAGGAAAGCTGTACTGTGGACTATAGGCTGCTGCAGTGGCCGTATATTTTAACCAGTGGAGAGTGAACAGGAAGCCAAAGCACAAAGCGCTGAGGCGGAGGGAGGAGAGTTATATCCCTATAAGTCCCTGACTCCAGCCATGCTTGAAGCAGCTACAATTCTCAGTTTTATGAACCAATTAACTTCCCTTTTTCTCTTGCAGTAGTTTGAGTTGTGTTTCTTGAAATTAAAGTATTCTGGATTAATACAGAGGTGATTATCAAGGTTATTGTGAGGATAAACTTTTAAAATAATATAAGAATGAATTGTAAACTCTAAAGAGTACCTGAGTCATAATTATACATTTAACACTACATGGTTCATTCGGCCATGGAGAAAAAAACATTTTTAAAATAATTATTCTCACTAAATAGGGTTCTTCATGAAATGAACACACAGTGATAAATTTTTGCATATGCTGTGATTTGGAATCATAAGAAATTTCAACTGTTTCTGTGTTGGGCTTAGTTCTAAACACAGTTTGTTTGTTTTACTAGTAAATGAAACCAGTATCATGTTTATTCAGTGCTTATGGCCAAATATATTTAATTACTAGAAAAAAAATTTTTTCTACTCAAACAATTTTTTTTTTTTTTTAACAGACTGGGGCATTATTTTTCTTTAGTACAATTGTGGTGATAAAGCTGGAAATATGTTTTCACAGCTGAGCTTCCTCAGAGATATTTTTAATGATTTAATTGCAAACTGAATCCCTGTGTTTTCTGCTTATTTCTTTGTGAGTAAATTAGGGAATTCTCTGGTAGGGTAGTGTATGTGCTATACCTGTGTGCTATCTTATACCTTTCTCAAATACTTCAAACTCCTTACCAGTGCGCTGAGGGGGAAAAAAACTATTTATTTTGCTCCTCAAATGGGATATCATATTCTAGGATGCTCACAATACGTTCTTGACTCAAAGGCAAATGCGCCAGCTTTTCCAGTCATCCTGATGACATTGTTAGGAAACAGGCTGATGAACAATGGTGGAATCATTCACAGGCCGGATGTTCCTGGCAAAATTTTTTATAGGAATATATATCTGATATACTCCAGAAATGGAAATTACCTACAATTTTTTAGTATTTGGTGTATTTTTTTTACCAGGTATTTTACCAGGAAATACCAGGTATTTCCATCCAGTAAGCTACTTGGATGGAAAGAGTAAAGTAATAACATTGTTTTTTCACACAAAAGTTTGGAATTTCCCCTCAAACACAAAAGTGTTTTTTCTCATTCTCCCTTATTAGAAATCTACCATACTAGTGAGGCTGAAAGTTTCTTTTAGGGCTTATTACATGTGCTCTGAGAAGTCAAAATAGAAATGACAATTTGCAAAATAAACTGTACTATGATTTGCATAACAATCTACTAAATCATAGTTTGCAACACACATAAGCCCTGATTGATTTAAAATTGCCATGGTCAGACCCACATGTTCTAATTATTCAACAGATGAATGGTTTATCCTATCTCTGAATTCATATATTCCAAAAAGACCACTGATGGGCACTAATTTTTCTTGTTTATAAATTCTGACTGATCCTTGTCCAAACCAGGCTTACTAATTTCTGCTTTAAAACCACTACATCCATCTCTTTCTCTCCTGAATACTAAACATGGCTGTTACTTGTTGTTGTTTAGTTGCTAAGTTGTGTCCAACTCTTTTTGCCCCCTGGACTGTAGCCCACAAGGCTCCTCAGTCTATTGGATTTCCCAGGCAAGAATACTGGAGTGGGTTTCTATTTCCTTCTACAGGAAGTCTTCCCAACCCAGGGATCGAACCTGCATCTCCTGCACTGGCAGATGGATTCTTTACCTCTGAGCCACCAGGGAAGCCACCAAATCATTTAAGTATTTTTCTCTAAATTTTCCCTTTTGAGAACTACAGATACTCTTGCTAATGTTAATGCTCAGCAAGTTTAATAAATTAAGCTTTGTGTCAATAAGTACCCCTAGTGCTCCTTATATGGGGGCTTGGATCATTCATACAGTGTCTTGTTTCCCTCATCATCCATCATGATGCCCACACTGTACTCATTGTTCCTAGAATTTAAATCCTTGTAACAAAGGATGTAATATTTAGTCCCCTCCTATTAGTTAATGGAAAGGCATCTGAAATAAAGACCAGGGACTTATTCTTGTTCAAAAGTCATATTTGATTGAGGTGAATCAAAACCAAGTGATAGCCAATCCTTTTAGGTAATGACCCTGGTTCTACAGAAATTATAAAACAGAGCCACAAAAGACAATGATGTACTTGTGTGCTCTCAACATGCAAGCAGTAACCTCTGTTGTCGTTTTTTCTTAGACCATGTTCCCAAGGTTGGAACAAAGGAGAAATAAGCAGACTATATAGAGAGGGCCCAGAATAGCAATGCAAGCAGTTTGCAGCTTGATTTGATCAGCACATAAAATCTCCTTGCTGTGAATAATTATCCTTTTCAATATAAATAATATGCACCTCCATCATGACTTGTGGGGTTGGGCTACATGTTTATTATATAGATGTGCTCAGTCGTGTCCATCTCTTCACAACTATACCCTGCCAGGCCCCTCCATCCATAGCATTTTCCAGGCAAGGATACTGGCGTGAGTTGCCATTTCCTACTCCAGGGGATCCTTCCGACCTAGGGATTGAAGCCACGTCTCCTGGGTCTCCTGCACTGACGGGCAAAATCTTTGCAGCTGCTCCACCTAGGAAGCCCACATGTTTGTTAGGTCCTTTCCAAACTCAAGTCCACTTGAGGTCATACAAATTGCAAAGTAGGGAAACTTTGGCTATAAGGATTATTCAGCTCATCTTTCTCCCTCATTGTCTTCACACTGGTTCTGTTTGCTGCTATTCACCACTGTTCACTGATATTCGTAGAGTTCCCTCATTGTCCTCGTTTGGCCCTGATCTGTATTTTAGGCCTGTATCCAAGAGCCAAACATCATTTTTGTTCACGTGATTTTATTTCCTGTAGTTGGAACTAAAACAATCAGAATGAAGTTTTTAATAGTTTAAAGTTATAACTCTAATGTATAATTTATTTTATCATGATATTCCTAAAAGAAACAACCACTGAACCAGAGAGTGGATGTTTGTATTCCAAGTATCGTCTCTATAACAGTGGTCTATTTTTCATCTGCATCAGGTCAGCCCTGTGCAATAGTATGAGCATGTCAAAGACAGCATCAAACATTATAGCTTTCAATCTATTCCAGGAGGCATTTGTCAGCCATCATATTCAAGAACTGCACATAAAATTAACTGGCTTATAATGAACATAGTTATGTGCTAAGCCATGCATTTTATATATATTTTATCTCATTAAATTTAAGTTACCTGAAGAAAATGGATTTATAATCTCCATTTCCCAGATTTTAAGAGGTTAAGTAAATGGCTCAATATCACACATTTGGTAAGTGTTGAACTTTGCTCTCAAGAAGCTTTCAATCTGGCTGAATAAATAATGATAGTCAGGGAAGTTACACAATAACATGAGAACAAAAGACAAGCCTCAAGATAGTACCTTACTAAATGCCCCCAACCAATTTGTAAAATCTAAGTTTCCTGAATTTAAAAAAAGGAGGTATTGTGATGAAATGGTCTCTATTTAGAAAGTTTTCTAAAAGAGGCAGATAGTTTACACTGCATTTGAAAATATATGCCATATTTTGTGAGGACAGAAGTTGCGGCAAGTAAAGGAACAATATATTCTTGAAAGGAGCAATAATTTGGATTATCAAATTACCAAGTAAATTTTCAATAGCTAGTGAAGTCATGAATGGGGCATGGAGAAGGAGGGAAGAAGAAATGAATAGCTGTTAGAGTTAAGGGAGGTGAAAAGTAGTATTTGCCACCACACTATCCCATGGAAATGGTGACTCACTCCAGTATCCTTGCCTGGAAAATTCCATCGACAGAGGAGCCTGGCGAGCTATCGTCAATGGGGTCGCAGAGTCAGACATAACTGAGTGACTGAGCACTCACACGCGCACACACACACATGTACACTATCCCTTCTCTTCAGGAGCCACTTGGAACTATAAAGAGATTGGAAACTCGGATTTATTTTAGTGGAATGTATTTGTACCTTCCCTAAGAGTTGCAAGAGCCATATTTCGAAACAGAACTTAGAAAGATGGTCTGGCAACTTCCAAACACTAAGCAGAATCATTTGTTTATGAGATTGTCAATTTGTTTGTTGATTTGTGCCTTTTTTCAATCTTTTGAGATGTAATAAAATGAAAGTATATACACTGGAAGTGCAAGAAAAAAATATGGCTTTCTGTGGATATGGTAAATGAGAAGGAAATTATTATTTTTAAGTGGATCTCAGACTGTAGATCATGGACTGTGCTAAACTTTTTTCCTTAATTTTTTAAAAATCCTCACAACTGTAGAAAGTAGGTGTTATTTTACTGATCAGTATTTTTTTTTTTTTTTCCAGAGAGGGAAGCTGAGCTTTAGGAAAGTTTATACACAGTTACTATATATACTATATATTGTACTAGTTACATATAGTTACTGAGGAATAAAATCTTTAAACTGGATCTCATTGATTTTTAAGTACCTGCATTGTCATCAAGTGAACCGCATGAATAAATAAAAAGTCAAAATTTTAGTGAGCAAGTATCCTTAGGATATTTAATAAGCAAAATACTCAGATAACAATTCAATTAGTGCTGTATATACTCCTGTGTAACAATACTTACTGGCTGGAAATGACAACTTTTAGTTACTTTTCATTATTCTGTGTTAACTGGGCTCAGCTGGGTGGTTCTTCTGCCATACTGCACCAGATGTCAGCTGACTCTGCAGTCATCTGCAGGCACTCCTGGGCCAGAATGTCCAAGACAGTTCACTCAAATGGCTGCGTTTGATGCTGTCTCTTGGATCTCAGGTGAAGATGGGGCTGCTGACCAGACTATCATGATTCTCTTTTGCACAGCTTTTCCACATAGCTTGGACTTTTCACAGGATAGCAGCTGGATTCCAAGAGGGAGCATCCAAATGCTCAAAAGTATGAGCTGTAGATCTCTTTAGATTCAGTCTTGATATTTACACAGGGCTTCTACTGCAAGATTCTATTGGTCAAAAGAGTTATTGGATCAGCCTAAACCAAGGAGAGAAATAAATTCTACCTCTTAAAAAATATGAGTGGCTAGGGATTTGGGGGGGGGCACTTTTAACCAGTAATAATGGAAGTTATGATAATGGAAGTAGGCCCCCTCTGCAACTAAATGTTTTTAGTTAATTTCACATATATATATATTTAGCCATTGATATTATACTTCTACTATGTGTGGGTAGGAGCATTGCACCTATTTTCACACCACTGAACCTATTTCCACAGCACTGTGTTCATTCTTCATGCTCAGTAAATGAAGTTGACTTGCCTACAGATTCAACTGACACAGACTGTTGCTGCTGAAGAGAGATCTCCCTCCTACCTTCAGATGAACTCCTAAGCAAAAGGAAACAGAATGAAATCAGCCAACCATTTTATTTCACAAATATCAATGTCCAGTTATTTCAAGCAAAACCCTTTTAGTTAGTATTCTCAGTGCAAGAATCTGCAGCCTAAACCTAGAAGAGAAGATTTTATTCCACATTGACCTATCTTAGGGACAGGCAAGCACTTGCTGAAGAGGCAAGTTCTTATTATTAATTAGTAATGCATTATTTCATGGTTGGAAAGGAACTTCATGACCTGTTGAGATTTAGAATGGGCAAAATCATCATCCTGTCATTTCAGAATAGGAAACAATTTCAGTCTAAAATGTGTGATTTCTGCAATACATTTCTAAATGCTTCTATTTTTTTTTAACATTTTAAAAAGCCACATTGAAAATAAAACTTTTGACTACTTTCAGTCTAAAATGATTACTCTTCCCTAACATTGACACTTAAGTAGGGTTTACCACTCAATTAACATTTGATATGTTTTACTATAAACATGTTTATTTGAATCAAAAAAGGTCAAGAAACAAAAGTTTAAATTAAGCAATTCTTTCAATCTTAACATGATTGTAAAAATGGAAATTTTTTGTTAAATGTAGTATATTGTTTGGCAGAGTAAAAGCAAATGATTGTTTATTCACTACCAAGAATATAGTTATAATCATGTGGAATCATATGATAAGAATGGAAGCATTAGAGTAGACACAAGAAATAACAAGGAAAGTATTTGTTATGCTTTTTCATAAATCTGAGGTTGTGTTGCAATGAGAAAAATAAAATTGATGATTATATTTTAACATGAAAAGTTATCATAAAGCATATTTAAAATATATATATATATATATATATCTGTTCGTCAGTGTCTTCAAAATCTAAAAATAATGTGCATCCAAGAAAATACCTAAAAGGATAGCTATTTATATTGATATACATGTATAAGGATATTTTGGTAAAAATCATTATAAATCCAGAGATCCCCAATCTTTTCGGCACCAGGAACTGCTTTTATGGAAGAGTTTTCCCATGGACCAAGAGTGGGGGAAAGATGGTTTCAGGATGATTCAAGGGCATTAGATTTTTCATGCACTTTAATTCTAGTATTATTGTATCAGCTCCACCTCAGACCATCGGGCATTGGATCCTGAAGGTTGGAGACCCCTGTATTATACTATTTGCTAAGCAAAGTTGGACACATAAAAGAAAGTTATAATTCTTTAGGTGGTGATGGTGTAGTTGCTAAGTCATGTCTGATTCTTGTTACCCTATGGACTGTAGCCCACCAGGCTCTTCTGCTCATGGGATTTCCCAGGCAAGACTATAGGAGTGGGTTGCCATTTTCTTTTCCAGGGTATTTTACCAACTCAGGGATGGAACTCACATCTCTCGCATTGCAGTTGGATACTTTACTGCTAAACCACCAGGGGACCCCCCTCCACCACCTTTTTTTGTTGTGTTTTGTTTAACTTTTTGACTATTCAGCTAATACTTCATGTGTCTCTAAAATTCCAGCGCAGGCTGTTCTTATGACACTAATCCAGTGGCTCTATAGGTTCTTGCTCTATTTGTAACTTCTTTTTCTTTCCCACCTCTCTCTGGTTCTCCCTTGGTTTAGAAGAGATTTCTGTGACTGGGTTATTTTCTTGCTTTTTGATTTCCTTCATCTAAATACTTTACAGTTTCCTTTTCTAGATGTTAGATCCTTTTCCTCCCCCACTTGGGTTCTAGGGGGTCTGTCTTCCCATGACATTCTCATCACTGAGCCTCTTTCAACTCCTGACTATCAGAATCTCTGTCACTGGAAATCCTCTTTTTAATATCTGGAAGCCATAATTTCAAAATTGAGCACATTACTTTCTCCACAAAGTGTTTTTTTTCTCATTGATTCATGTACCCCCTATAATGGCATCTGAGTGAACTCTGGGAGTTGGTGATGGACAGGGAGGCCTGGCGTGCTGCGATTCATGGGGTCGCAAAGAGTCGGACACGACCGAGCGACTGAACTGAACTGATAATGGCATCACCACTTTAACAGTCTTCTCAGAGATATGAGATATGAGATATCTCTGAGAAGATATCTGCGGAGATATGAGTCTCAAGATGCCTGTGTTCCTCTCCTTTCCATGCTCCTTCAGGCAATAGATTTCCTAACTCTCGTAATTCAGCCTCCAGTGTTTTTCTTAAGTATTCTTTAATTTTTTGCCAACACCATATTTCTTCGACTCTTCCGATGATTTATTTGTCTCCCTGCTCCCAAACTTTGCCATTTCCAGTGTCTTAAGAGCTTCCACCTTCTAAAACATACAACCAAGCCATAAAATGCTATAAAGTATCTCCATTTCCTGCAGAAAACTATCCACATTCCATGGAAGTCATTCAAGATTCTTGAAGATGTTCCCTCTGCCTAAATGGTAGTTTCGTCTCCCAATTCTGTGTTCTCTGATAGTAGAAGACCATGCTGGTTGAGGTGTATTTCCACATCTTTGCGCATGATGTGTCTTCTTCCTGAAATGCCCCATAAAATTATCTTTCCTCTAGTCAATTTCAAATCAGTATTTAAGATTCAGTTGAATTGTTGCTTTATCTGTGAGGATTCCTTTTTAAAAAGTTAATAATTCTCTCCTATTTGCTATTATGTTACCTTGTGTATTGGGCTTCCCTGATGACTCAGGCGGTAAAGAATCTGCTTGCAATGCAGGAGACCCAGGTTCGATTTCTGAGTTAGGAAGACCTCCTGGAGAAGGGAATGGCTACCCACTCCAGTATTCTTGCCTGGAAAATTCCATGGACAGAGGAGCCTGTGGGCTAGAGTCCATGGGGTCAGAAAGAGTCATACATGACTGAATGACTAACACTACCATTACTATCTTGTATATTCCTTTATTATTGCATTATATTGCTTTGTATTTATTTGATTGCCTGTAGGATTCTACCAGGAGAAGGGGATGGCACCCCACTCCAGTATTCTTGCCTGGGAAATCCCATAGACGGAGGAGCCTAATGGGCTGCAGTCCATGGGGTCGCAAAGAGTCGGACATGACTGAGCAACTTCCCTTTCACTTTTCACTTTCATGCGTTGGAGAAGGAAATGGCAACCCACTCCAGTGTTCTTGCCTGGAGAATCCCAGGGACGGCGGAGCCTGGTGGGCTGCTGACTATGGGGTCACACAGAGTCGGACATGACTGAAGCGACTTGGCTTAGCTTAGCAGGATTCTACCACCAATTAACTTCAGTTTTTTTTAAGGAAACATTTTTTTTTTATCAATCTTTGTCTTCCTAGGGCCAAAATAAGCCCAGGTGTACAGTAATCTCTGAGTAAAACTATCTTAAATAAGTTAGGTGAGTTCTCTCATATAATGTGTTTTGATGTTTGACAAAGCTGTATTCAAATCTCATTCTGACATTCAGAGTGACTTTTGATTATTTATTTTCACCATCACATTTTCTTTATGTGAAGATAATGGTATTATGTCACAGAATTGTTGTGAGAACTGACATTAAATAATGCATGAGAACACCTTAACACAATGTCTGACACTTAATAAGTCCTCAGTAAATGATCCTGCAACCATTATAGGGCTTAAGTTGAGTAGGAGAGGAAGTAGAGACCAATGAAATATAATAATCGGGAACAAAACTGAGGGATAAGAGGATGAAAGCTTAACCAGGCTGAATGAAAGTTTTGGTGGTAATAAAAGAAGGAGAGAACTGAAGGGAAAAGAAAAGGAAGTCTTAGAGAGTGGAATGTCATAGTTTAGCTTTCTATTGTAGAGCATTTCATTGTGATGAAAAGATCCAAGATACAGTCATAAGTAAGGCCAAAGGAAATGGATTACAAGTAAGGTGATCAAAAGGGAGATATACAAGGAATTAAATATCATGATATTGGTGGTAGTGGTTTAGTCGCTAAGTTGTGTCAGACTCTTGTGATGCCATGGAATTAGTCCATTGGGCTTCTCTGTCCATGGGATTTCCCAGGCAAGAATACTGGAGTGGGTTGCCATTTCCTTCTCTGGGAGGTCTTCCCAACCCAGGGATTGAACCCAGGTCTCCTGCAATGCAGGTGGATTCCTGCTAAATTCTTGCATTTTTAAATCTGGATAGCAAAGCAATTGTCAGGGAAATTAAAGCCAGTATTGACTAAAGCCTCAGATAATACCAGAAGCTTGCTGGTGCAGTATTGGCAGGTGAATAATGGTGAAGCTCTGGTTAGGATCATAAGCCTGGAGACGTGAGAGGATGGACAGAGGTGATGCTCCCAGAAAGAACCCCATAGACCACAAGGCCCTGCATGTCCCATTACAAACAAATAATGGAAAAGACTCACTGCATCTGAATAAGCTTTCATTTCATTTCTGGAGATAGAGATATTGATCAATAGATGAATGAGATAAATAGAATTATATATCCATTTATGTGTATACATTACCTGTCTATCTGTCTGTTTATATGTCTATCTATCTATCTATTTTTAGGTAGAGAATTTAATTTTGAACATTTTAACTGCTGAATTTGTTGAACTACACACTGCTACTTATAAAAATAAAAATAAGACTGTTCTATTCATAATATAAAATACATATTGCTGCTGCTGCTGCTGCTAAGTTGCTTCAGTCATGTCCGACTCTGTGCAACCCCATAGGCAGCAGCCCACCAGGCTCCCCGTCCCTGGGATTCTCCAGGCAAGAACACTGGAGTGGGTTGCCATTTCCTTCTCCAATGCATGAAAGTGGAAAGTCAATGTGAAGTCGCTCAGTCATGTCTGACTCTAGTGACCCCATGGACTGGAGCCTACCAGGCTCCTCCGTCCATGGGATTTTCTAGGCAAAAGTACTGGAGTGGGGTGCCATTGCCTTCTCCGAGTATATTCGTTACTGGTGTTATACATGTGTAAATTTATTTATCACGGTTTTCATACTGCCGTTACTACATTGTAATAATATTTGTTGATGTGGTAGAGTAAAAAGTAATATAAGCCCATTTAAAAGGTTAATTACCTGTGTTGTGACACTGACAATAATAAAAGTAAATATATTTTTTATTTATGAACATAAATAATGTGTCAAGGGCAGCAAAATTATGCCCAAAGTTACGGAGAAGGCAATGGCACCCCACTCCAGTACTCTTGCCTGGAGAATCCCAGGGATGGGGGAGCCTGGTGGCTGCCGTCTATGGGGTCACACAGAGTCGGACACGACTGAAGTGGCTTAGCAGCACCTTGGAATGAGGCATAAAAATTCACATTTAATATAAACTTGCTATGCTAAGTCACTTCAGTCGTGTCCAACTCTGTGGGACCCCATAGACAGCAGCCCACCAGGCTCCCCCGTCCCTGGGATTCTCCAGGCAAGAACACTGGAGTGGGTTGCCATTTCCTTCTCCCA
>NW_011493946.1:56064-62022 GCF_000754665.1 Bison bison bison | reverse complement strand
AATGAGGCATAAAAATTCACATTTAATATAAACTTGCTATGCTAAGTCACTTCAGTCGTGTCCAACTCTGTGGGACCCCATAGACAGCAGCCCACCAGGCTCCCCCGTCCCTGGGATTCTCCAGGCAAGAACACTGGAGTGGGTTGCCATTTCCTTCTCCCATGCATGAAAGTGAAAAGGGAAAGTGAAGTCACTCAGTTGTGTCTGACTCCTAGCGACCCCATGGACTGCAGCCCACCAGGCTCCTCCATCCATGGGATTTTCCAGGCAAGAGTACTGGAGTGGGGTGCCATTGCCTTCTCCAATATTCACTTAGGGCCTAGCTAATGCTAGAAGAGAAAATGACAGTACAATGTGACATCATGATAGAAATAGGAATAAAGTCCTGCCCAAGGGAACGAAAGAGAAAGGCTTCACATAAATGTCACATTTTTTGTGTGTAAAGAAGAATGAGTAAGAATTCACTACTCAAAAGATGATGCAGTGTTTGACTTACATTACCTCTGCAATAAAGACACCAAAAGAATAGGAAGAATATGAACGTCAGGTTATTTTTCAAAGGCATTGCTGATTCTGAGCTCTGATTCAATTCCAAATGTACGTTCAGTTGAGTGTTGATACAAACACATGTTTATTCTTCTCTTCTCCACGTATTCCTTTATTTTACCTTTTAAGCAGTACTTATTGAAACCCTGCTGTGTGCAAAGCACAGTAGTAGGTTTTGGTTAAATAAAGATGATATCCTTAGAATGCTCACTGGGTTCAAGAGACAGACAACTGAGGGGCCAAAGCAATTCCTGAGATAATGCCACAGCAGAGGACAGGGCTGGCTGTGGTACAAAAGTCATCAGCATTGCTCAGGGCCAAGTCTTCACTACGGAGAAGGTAACTTATTACTGCAAATTCACTACAGTGTTATTTCTATTAGAAAATATGAGATGTTCCTTTCAGAATAAAGTTTTGGTATTAAAAGGGCTACTAGTAAAAGATAGCAAAAGAACATTTCTGTTTGTTGTAGTGAAATAGAAGCAGTAAAGGTTTTCAAAAAGATTACCTAGTACCTAATTGTGGAAAATGGAATCCGTTTAGCTAATTAGTTATATTTTTAAGAGGTCATAAGTTTACTGCACTTACTCCTCTCAGAGAGGAAATTGTTGCTGACCTCTGAAGTCTCCTCCAACCCAGATGGCCTATCAGTTAACAGCCATTGGAAGTGTTAAAAATAAACAGTGTTAAGCTTCACCTGTGTTTACACCATGCTGAATATCATCTTTCTCAAACATCAGAATGTTATATCAGAACCACCTCTGATTCTTTTAAGACCTATCGCCCTGTTTTTAAAAGTACCTACCTTCAAGTACACATCTTCTAATCATGTTTAAGTCAATTGACTTGTCATTTAATATTGCTGTGCTAGTTTGATAAGGCAGAAAAAAAGAAGTGTTATTTTGCTTAAGTATTTTTAAGTTTAGTGGGGTTACTTTGCTAAGCATGTTTTTAAATTTAAAAATAAAGGTTACTTTAATGTTATATTCAGTGAAATCTTGGGAGCTGCTTGGGTATGGCTCCATCATTTATAGCAGTCTGTCTAGGACCAAACAAGAACCAAATCTTAGAAGGGAGCACAGGCACTGAGGCTGGAAACTGAGAGGTGCTGAGGGGAGGGCGCCTGAGTGGACAGAGCATAGCATTCAGAGAAGGGTGCTGGGAGCGGGGTGGGGAGAGCACGGAGGCAAAATCTTTAAGCAGCAACGTCTAAATTTCCAGGAGACTCTTCTAAACAACACCTGTAATCAGGTAAGTTGCTGGATTCCAGCCACTGGCTTGAGTTTCAGGGTTGAACCCAAACTTCCAGAGGGGTCTTAGAGGAGAAAGACAGGCCACAGTCTCGGAGAAGCTGGGGTCTGAAACACGCAGCAGTAACTTTTCAGGCACAGGGAGCAATCCAAGGGTGGAATTACCGGGTCCAGTATATTGAAAGGATGCTGGGTTTAAAATAGAAAAAAAAAAGCAGCTGTTGGTTTATTAGGGGGTTAATCTCCTCTCAAACCATGACCTTTTCATCCCTTCTGTAGCCTCTTTCCTATCCACTCCGGCTGTCCTACAAAGGAGGTTAGAGGAAGAGCCCAAATAGAGGTATTGGATTGGCCAAAACATTCATTTGTTTCTTTCTGTAAGATGGCTCTAGTAGCACTTCTTTGTCTTTAACTTCATTAGAAACAATTTTGTTAGATTGTATTGTGACAGGTGTCATTTTAGCATGATTTTAAAAAATTATCAAAACTGGTAAATTTTTGTGTGGCTTTTTAAATATTCAAGATTGAAGAAAAAAGGTAACATTTTCAACATATTATGCTTTATTATTCCAAGAGAGTTAAAAATGCAACTGAAATGCAAAAAAAAAAAAAATTGTGCAGAGTATGGAAAAGGTGC
The DNA here is from genome assembly GCF_000754665.1 of Bison bison bison. Lineage (NCBI taxonomy): Eukaryota > Metazoa > Chordata > Mammalia > Artiodactyla > Bovidae > Bison > Bison bison. Next base: position 59,589 of record NW_011493946.1, on the reverse strand, counting down.
TGTGATTGGATGAATATGTCAAAAGTGGTTTGTGAAGTTTTGTGCTGGAGATTTCTCACTGGACAATGCTCCATGGTCAGGGTAGATCAGTTGAAGCTAATAGCAATCAAATCAAGACATTAATTGAGAACAACCAATGTTATACCATGCGGGACAGCAGACATACTAGAAATATCCAGATTAGTGTTGAAAATCAATTGCACCAGCTTGGTTATGTCGATCACTTTGATGTTTGGGTTCCACATAGTTCTCAGTTGCTCAATTGTGTCCAACTCTTTGGGACCCCATGGACTGTATCCTGCCAGGCTCCTCTCTCCGTGGAATTCTCCAGGCAAGAATACTGGAGTGGGTAGCCATTCCCTTCTCCAGGCAATCTTTCCAACCCAGGGACTGAACCCAGATCTCTCACATCTCCTGTATTAACAGGTCGATTCTTTTTTCGCTACTTGGGTTCCATATGAGCTAACTGACAAAAACCTTCTTGACTATATTTTTGAATCCAGTTCTCCACTTAAGTGTAACAAAATTTTTAAGACAAATTGCGATGGGTGATGAAAAGTGAATACTATACAATAAGGTGGAATGGTAGAGATCATGGGGCAAGTGAAATGAACCACCACCAATCACATCAAAGGCTGGTCTTCATCCAAAGAAGGCGATGTTGTGTTTATGGTGGGATTGGAAGGGAATCCTCCATTACGAGCTCCTTCTGGAAACCCAAATGATTAATTCCAACAAGTACTGCTCCCAATTAGACCAACAGAAGTGATGAAAGTGTCTGGAATTTGTCAACAGGAAACACAGAAACTTCCATCAAGATACCTCAAGACCATATGTTTCTTTGATGACCAGACAAAAACTGTTACAGCTTTGCTCAGAAGTTCTGATTCATCTGCCATATCCATCAGACATTGCACCTTCAGATGTCCATTTAGTTTTATTTTTAAGAAATTCTCTTGATGGAAAAAATTTCAATTTCCTGGAAGAGTTTAAAAGGTGCCTTAAATAGCTCTGCTCAAAAAGATAAAAAGTTTTGAGAAGACGGAATTATGAAGTTGCCTGAAAAATGGCAGAAGATGCTAGAATAAGGAGGTGAATATGTTGTTCAATAAAGTTCTTGGTGAAAGTGAAAAATGTGTCTTTCATTTTTACTTAAAAAATCAAAGGAACTTTTTGGTCAACCCAATAGTAAATCAATGGTTATTTGGGTCAATTCAGATTTGACTATTTAAAACCAATAGTTCTAGGTGTTTTAAAATTATTTTAAATGATTAAGAGTAGCACCATTCAATTATTCATTGGTAAACAATTATAGAGTTTATACTGTGTTCAGTTCAGTTGTTCAGTCTTGTCTGACTCTTTGCGACCCCATGGACTGCAGCACGCCAGGCCTCCCTGTCCATCACCAACTCCTGGAGTTTACTCAAACTCATGTCCACTGAGTCAGTGATGCCATCCAACCATCTCATCCTCTGTCGTCCCCTTCCCCTCCTGCCTTCAATCTTTCCCAGCATCAGAGTCTTTTCCAGTGAGTCAGTTCTTTGCATCAGGTGGCCGAAGTATTGGGGTTTCAGCTTCAGCATCAGTCCTTCCAATGAATATTCAGGACTGATTTCTTTTAGGATTGACTATGTACCAGTTACATATTAAGTGCTGAAAATAACAAGAGAAGTAATATGACATCTGCCTTTGAGGATCTGATGGTCTAAATGGCAAATAAACCTGAAATGTATAAAGCAGTAACATAAATTCCATTATCACAAAACAAATGAATAACACTCCTTTTTCTGAAGTGTAACTTCTTGTTCAGAAACTTTCAATATCTTCCATATCCCTCCCATCAAATTTCTCACAGAATGAAGGACTAACATTCTATGTCAGAGCCCTGTAATAGGGAAGAAACTATATTGTATTACAAGTTAATCACTAAAGAGATGTTAGCCTATAAGTTAAAATTACACATAATGGCCCATCTCTGAGAATCCTGCCTCCCAGAAAATGAGTATTAAGTTAAAATATCTTTGTTTAGCTCACATGTGGTCTTCCCCAGTGATTTGGACAGAAAAGAATCTGCCTGCAATGCAGGAGACCTGGGTTCAATCCCTGGGTTGGGAATATCCCCTGGAGAAGGGAATGGCTACCCACTCCAGTATTCTTGTCTGGAGAATTCCATGGAGAGAGGATCCTAGCGGGCTACAGTCCATAGGGTCACAAAGTGTTGGACAGAGCTGAGCAACACACACACACACACACACACACACACACACACACAGGTCACAGGAAACATCCTGACCAGACTCACCTGTGAATGATTTCAGGAGGGGAAAAACTAATATATTCCCTCCAGAGGCTGAACAAAACCAGGAAATATTTTAATTTACTCCTTCCCTTTTTGGTATAAAAGATGCTTGAACTCCCACGAAGGGAAGATGCTTCTTTGTGACACAAGCCCACCGTCTTTTATGTCTGCTGGCCTTCCAAATAAAGTCACCGTTTCTGGCCCCAGCGACATTTCTGTTGACTTACTGGCCTGTCGCGCAGTGAGCGAGCAGTATGAGCTTGGACTTGGTAACAGCACCACAGAACTAACCCTCTTCCATTATTTCCATAAAAACTCTCCTCTCCACTCTGTATTCAGATCTTTGTGATCTAATCAAACTGAAAGTGAAAGTACTAGTTATCAGTCCTGTTTGACTCTTTGCGACCCCATGGACTGTAGCCCACCAGGCTCCTCTGTCCATGGAATTCTCCAGGCAAGACTACTGGAGTGGGTTGCCATTTCCTTCTCCAAGGGATCTTCCTGACCCAGAGATCAAACCCAGATCTTCTGCGTTGCAGGCAGATTCTTTACCATCTGAGCCACCAACCGAATCAACTGCTAACACTTGGACGTGACTTACTCTTTTCTGCATCTCCATCTGTGAGAAAATTCTTTTCTCTTTCAATTTCCACTTTTTCCTTCTTCATCTTTTCAACTTAAGCTCATCAAAAATATTACCTTCTCCACAGAGACATTCTGAATTTTCTAGACAGAGGCAATTTCTCCTTAATTTAGTTAGCAAAATAAAGTCCATGTTTTACACTTACTGCTTATAAACATTAAGTGGTAGCTCGATTAACACCTGAATTTCATCTTCATTCCTCCCTTATCACTGAACCGTATTTAAGGATTCAGAGCAGGAACTGTATCGTGGTGCCTTGATTATTTTGTATCTGCCTTACTGTGTCTAACCCAATGTAATACAAATATTCAAAAAAAAATACCATAAATTCCTAAATATAATGTAATCCCCCAATAAGGTAAGCTTCCATTTTCCCAATGGGAATTTTACAAATAAGAAAGTTTTGCCCAAGACAAATATAAATGTACTTACTATACATGAGATGAAACTATGAGCCCTGCTGTGTAGGGCCACCCAAGACGGACAGGTCACGGTGGAGAGTTCTGACAAAGCTTGGTCCCCTGGAGAAGGGAATGGCAAACCACTTCAGTATTCTTGCCTTGAGAACCCTATGAACAATATG
>NW_011493946.1:45375-55964 GCF_000754665.1 Bison bison bison | reverse complement strand
AGGCAACACTGACTCAATGGACATGAGTTTGAGTAAACTCCGGGAGTTGGTGATGGACAGGGAGGCCTGGTGGGCTGCAGTCCATGAGGTCGCAAAGAGTCGGACACAATGAGCATCTGAACTGAACTGAAAGCTAGTTGTTTTGTTTTAGTTGTCATCTTACCAATTTCAATTACATATCTTGTCAAACAATATAATAATTCAGAAATAATAGAATTTTTCTTTCTCACGTTGTGAAAAAATTTACTCCAACTTTTACTTGAGTCCATCTTACATGAGTCTATCATGGAATCTTCATCTTTTACATTTATACTCATCATTGTTTTCCAGGATACATCAACTTCACTGGAATCTAGGAGTTGTTGTTTTTTTTTTTTTTTTAATATGTGATTCTATTGTCTCTGGGAATTTTATTTCAAAGAGCAAAATCCATTTGCCTACCTACAAAATCCATTTGTCATTTTTTCATGTAGTCTGTGGTGGTCTACTTATGATCCCCACAACACTGGCATCTACCATGTGCCTTAAATTAATAGACTAATGTTTGAGTAGTTTTAGATTTACAGAAAATTTGAACAAAAAGGGCAGAGTTCCCATAATCACTCTCACTCCCTCCAGTTTTTTCTACTATTAACATCTGGCATTAGTGTGGTAATTTTGTTACAGTTTAATGAGCCAACATCAATACATTATTACTAGTTGGAGCTCACAGTTCACATTTGGCCTCATTCTTGTGTTATATAGTCTATGAGTTTTTAACAAATGTGTAATGACATGTGTCTCTAATTGTAGTATTATTCAGAATAGTTCCCCTGTCCTAAAACATGCTTGTGCTTCTTCTATTCATCCCTTCTCTCTACCTGCCTGCCCCTGAGCCCCTGGTAACCACTGACCTTTTTTCTTCTCTCCATAGTTTTGTCTTTTCCAGAATGTCATATAATTGGAATCATAGAGTAGGTAGTCATTTCAGATTGGCTTATTTCCTTTAGCAATATGCATTTTAAAGTTCTGTGCCTTTTCACGGCTTCATAGCTCATTTCTTTTTACTGTTAAATGATAGTCCATTGTATGTAAGTATGAGCTTTTTATTCACCAGTTGAAGGGCATCTTGGTTGTTTCCAATTTTCAGCAATTATGAATAAAGGAGCTATAAACATTTGTTTGCATTTTTTTTGTATGGATAGAAGTTTTCACTGTATTGTTTTTAAAGGAAGCTTTGTATATATCAGCATGTAATATATACAATTTTGAGATCATAATTCCAGGAATAATCACTGAATTTGATTTAATGTGTTTACATCTTTTAAAAGTATTCCTCCTTAACCTCAGTAAGTCTATAGAGCCAGTATTGATTGAGGTTGTTTGAAGCTGTGGTGTCCTTACCTTAGAGTCAGACAACTTTGGGCTTGTTAGCTGATTGAACCATTTACAAGCCTTATGATCTGTGTAAGAAAACTTTCCTGTTTTTCAGTTTGCTGCTGCTGCTAAGTCGCTTCAGTCATGTCCGACTCTGTGCGACCCCATAGACAGTAGCCCACCAGGCTCTGCCGTCCTTGGGATTCTCCAGGCAAGAACAATGGAGTGGGTTGCCATTTCCTTCTCCAATGTGTGAAAGCGAAAAGTGAAAGTGAAGTCGCTCAGTCGTGTCTGACTCTTCGCGACCCCATGGACTGCAGCCCACCAGGCTCCTCCGTCCATGGGATTTTCCAGGTAAGAGTACTGGAGTGGGGTGCCATATGTAAATGTAAAATGCCAACAGCAGTACTTGTATTTTAGGCTTGTTGACAGTCAATGGTGTAAATGGCAGCTAAAGTTACTAACAATAATTTGTGATAAGTTGGAACATACAATATTCCTGGCATATTTCTCCCAGGCTTGGGACATCCAACTGTGAAAATCAGTGTGGGCTGCAAAATCTCATCTTCCAGAGTCCCCAGAATTCATACAGTACTGTGTAATTAAGACATTCAAGTGTCACAACGCAAATTCCAACAAATTAACAGATGACATTAATATGTGATCTCAAACTTAGTTTCCATCAGAAATGTGAAATTTACAGATTATCAAATCATAAGTACTCCTCAGAATACTATATAGTTCTTAGAAAAATAAATTCTTCTAGATTTGTTTTTAAGCATTTTATTAATTGCTGTTCAGTCACTAAGTCATGTCCAACTCTTTGTGACCCCGTGGACTGCAGCACACCAGGCTCCTCTGTTTCATTATCTCCCAGAATTTGCTCAAATTCATGTCCATTGAGTCAGTGATGCTATCTATCTAACCATCTCACCCTCTAGGGAAACATTTTATTAATTATGTGAATTTCATTTATGAATTATTTCATTTCTATACTTTTTAAACATATTATAATCAAAGTGAGAGGAAATCCTGTATTATAGAATGAAAAAAGTTTGGGCTCTCTGGTCATAGAGAGGGAGCTGGCTTTCAGCTCAGTGACTTACTAGCTGTATAAATTTGGCAATTGAGTCAATCTTTCTGAGACTCAATTTCCTCCTACATAAAATTGAGATAATTCTTATCTTTCTGGCTTATCTCATGAATGGCAAATAATATCTGTTAAGTTCCTGATTCATAATAAATGATGTTCAAATAGTAATTTTTGTTTGGATCCTTTAATCTAAATCCTTTATAGGAGCCTTTTCCAGAATTCTCTTTTTCAGTAAGATATGTAAGTGGCTTGAGAAAATCGGCTCCTATGACAGATTTTTTAAGAATCTGATTTTTTTGTATATCCTGTGACTTAATCTTATGAATCTAAATCTATCTTATATGGCAGCACTTGAAATTAAATAAATAAGAATAGATTGTCAAAACTACGGAATTGCTATTATGATTTAAATTTAAATTATTTAAATTTATCTTTCCCTTCAGGCAAATTTTCTCTCCTTGGCAGCAAAGCTGACTGAAAGTAATTGCTAAGCTTTACATCTTACGATTTGATCCTTAGAAAGAGCTACTGCTGTATCTGGTTCTAAGTAAAAGCATTTCAGAGAAGAGAATCATTTGGTCAATTTAGATCATGTGCCCCAAACCAGACCAACAATTATGGTCAAGAATAGAGATGTGTGTGAACGTGGAAAATTAATAGACTTATAGACTGTTGAAAATGAGACATTAAATATTACCTTGATAACGACTTTATTTTCCAGGGTAGTCAACTGTGGCAGCGAATGTTTGGAGACTTGCCCAAGTGACAAAACCCAATTTGGAATAAGGATCCAGTGGTTGGGAATTCTCTGGTGATTCAGCAGTTAGGACTCCATGCTTTCACTGCCAAGGACTCGTGTTCAATCCCTGGTCAGAAACTAAGATCCCACAAGCTATGCAGTGCGTAACTCCCCACCAAAAAAGGGAACTAGGGGTTTTCTGATACTTAAAGGTATTTAATGGACGATACAAATACGTGAAGAAGATGGAAAGGGGAAAGAAGGAAAAGGACGGGAGAGGATATGGAAGAGGAGGGAAAGAAGGAAGGAAGGTTGAAAGAAGGAGAAAGGAAAAGAAAGGAAAGGAGAGAGCAGTGGTAATCACACTGGTGGGCCGAGTGGGAGAAGCAGTTATATTCCACGTGGCTGGGAGTTGGGAAGAACACCCTGTTTGCCCTTTATATCTAGCTGCACTTAGAGGCAGTGAACAATGCCTTGTGTGGTATGCATCAGTGGTAGAATCAACAAATGTTCCCATTTAACTTAAATCGTGATGATTGTATTCATTTTTTTCTCTCAATTTTGCAGTAGTGTGCTTCTCCATTTTAAATGTTCACTCATCTTCTTTTTTTTAATTTTATTTTATTTTTAAACTTTACATAATTGTATTAGTTTTGCCAAATATCAAAATGAATCCGCCACAGGTATACATGTGTTCCCCATCCTGAACCCTCCTCCCTCCTCCCTCCCCATACCATCCCTCTGGGCCGTCCCAGTGCACTAGCCCCAAGCATCCAGTATCGTGCATCGAACCTGGACTGGCAACTCGTTTCTTACATGATATTTTACATGTTTCAATGTCATTCTCCCAAATCTTCCCACCCTCTCCCTCTCCCACAGAGTCCATAAGACTGTTCTATACATCAGTGTCTCTTTTGCTGTCTCGTACACCGGGTTATTGTTACCATCTTTCTAAATTCCATATATATGCGTTAGTATACTGTATTTATGTTTTTCCTTCTGGCTTACTTCACTCTGTATAATAGGCTCCAGTTTCATCCACCTCATTAGAACTGATTCAAATGTATTCTTTTTAATGGCTGAGTAATACTCCATTGTGTATATGTACCATAGCTTTCTTATCCATTCATCTGCTGATGGACATCTAGGTTGCTCATCTTCTCTTTTACATTAGTACACATCTGTAGGGTTCTGCCCATGAAACTAGTTCTTAGTTGAACCAAACTCTTGTACCATCAAAAAAGGAACAAAGTTATTTGCTTCTGCCCAGTTTGGGAAGTCACTAAAAAATATGACACTTAATACAATACACTTCAATTCCTTAAAATGCACTTAGCTTCATTAGGAATGTAAATTTCAGTTATTGCTAATATCTTTAGTGACTCCTTGGTATAGCAGGGAATTACTTGAATTCCTGCAGCACTGCCATAGAGACACTACGTCTTCACCAAGGTTTACCACTAAACATATGAACCTTTGAGAGAGCACTATTTATGTATTTTTCCTTGGAGCTATTTGAGTATGATGAATGATTTAATAAAATTGACTGTTTTGCCTACTAAGTCCAAAGTAGGCACTTAAAAGGGCAAAGAAAAATAATATAACTCTGAGGGAACTAGTCTAGTTATGGGAGGAAAGGCTTATAAAAGGTAATTATTGACATTTTGTAGTGGTATACTAAATGTTTTGAGACAAACTTCTGGCATAACATAATAAAAAAGTCGGGAAAAAAGTGACATATTCTTAAAGTCATCAAACAGCTAAGAAAGTAATAATTATAGCATCAATCTCTGGAAGAAAGCAGAAATCCTGAGAGAAACTTGGTTTTTTGAATTGCTTCTGCTCTGTTGGAATTTGCCAATCCAAAATAGGTGTCTGACAGGTTGAACAGTGCTTTTGGAAGATGTCTAGGTCTGTGGCAAATTAAGTTGGAAGCCAGTGTTACCAAATAAAGTAGCCCTGATACGTTCCCTGTTATTGAGGTTGGAACTAGACAGGAGATACCCCAGGTCTAAGGATGCATCACAACTAAAACAGCTGGTGTGAGTCATTTGAGTAGTCAAGGAAATTTCAGTTCCTGAAACTGGGTTAAAGCAACACCAGTGGTAAAATATGCAGGTAAATCTAAGTATATATTGAATGTATAAAACAACAATATGTTGTCTTATGGGATCAGACTACACACATAATTAGAATAAATGAAAAAATGCTTATAAGGCAAACAAGGCATTCTGAGGTGCTTGCATTGTCTGGGAAGGGGGTAACTATCAATTAACTCAAGTAAATATTACAACATCAGTAAAACTACTAAAGTATAGTAAAAGAGGAATAAATAGAATTATTTTAAAGGGATAATAGAGAATAATCTTAATTCAAAAGAAGTCAAAGAAGCAGAGAAAAGTGTAAGACTAGGTAGGACAAACAGAAAATGCAGAGCAAGATTATAGATTTAAACTCAAATATTAAAAAAAAAATGTAAATCAATCATGTATCTAAGAGACAAATGTTATCTGCTTGGATTAAAAACAAAACTTAATTTTATACTGCTTAAAAGAGATATATGTAAAAAGTATATTGAATACATACATTGAATGGGAAAAGATAGGAAAAAGATATGAAAAGGCTTGATTTCATTGGCCTATGTAGAACATAACAATAGAATAACACTTATAGAATATAATTCTGAAGAAGGCACATTGTTTTTATTCCTACAAGGAGCATTTAACAGTAATTAACCATATATTGGCAATAAAGCATACTCATCAAATTCAAAGCATTAAAATCATATAGGATATTTGCCACAACTCATATAATCTAGAGATTCATAGCAAAAACAAATAAAAATGAGCAATTAAAACAAAATTTTTAGAAACTTTTGTTGTTCATTCGCTCAGTAGAGTCCGACTCTTTTTGTGATCCGATGGACTGCTGCATGCCAGGCTTCCCTGTGCTTCACCATCTCCCGGAGCTTGCTCAAACTCATGTGCATTGAGTCAATGATGCCATCCAACCATCTCATCCTCTGTCAGCCCCTTCCCCTCCTTCCTTCAATTTTTCCCAGCATCAGGGTCTTTCCTAATGAGTCAGTTCTTCGAATCAGGTGGTCAAAGTATTGGAGCTTCAGCAGTCCTTCCAATGAATATTTAAGGTTGATTTCAGTTGATTAACTGGTTTGATCTTCTTACAGTCCAAGAGACTTGCAAGAGTCTTCTCCAACACCACAGTTCAAAAGCATCAATTATTTGGTGCTGAGCCTTCTTTATGGTCCATCTCTCTCATCCATGCATGACTACTGCAAAAACCATGACTATACAGACCTTTGTCAGAAAAGTGATGTCTCTGCTTTTTAATATCTTGTCTAGATTTGTCATAGCTTTTCTTCCAAGGAGCAAGTATCTTTGAATTTTGTGGCTGTAGTTACTGTCTGAAGTGATTTTGGAGCCCAAGAAAATAAAGTCTGTCACTGTTTCCATTGTTTCCCCATCTATTTGCCATGAAGTGATGGGACCAGATGCCATGATCTTTTTTTGAAAGTTGAGTTTTAAGCCAGCTTTTTCATTCTCTTCTTTCACCTTCATCAAGAGGCTCTTTAGTTCCTCTTCACTTTCTGCCATTAGGGTAGTGTCATCTGCATATCTGAGGTTATTGATATTTCTCCTGGCAATCTTGATTCCGGCTTGTGCTTCATCCAGCCTGGCATTTCACTTGGTATACTCTGCATATGAGTTAAATAAGCAGGGTAACAATATACAGCCTTGATGTACTCCTTTTCCTATTTGGAACCAGTCCTTTGTTCCATCCAGTTCTAACTGTTGCTTCTTGACCTGCATACAGATTTCTCAGGAAGCAAATAAGGTGATCTGGTATTCCCACCTCTTTAAGAATTTTCCACAGTTTATTGTGATCCACAGTCAACAGGTTTAGCGTAGTCAATGAGGCAGAAATAAATATTTTTCTGGAATTCTCTTGCTTTTTCTATGATCCAACTGATGTTGGCAATTTGATCTCTTGTTCCTCTGCCTTTTCTAAATCCACCTTAAACATGTAGTAGTTCTTGGTTCACATACTCTTGAAGCCTAGCTCAGCTTCAAAATTTTAAAACCTCCCTTATATACAGAAATTAAGCACAACACTCCCAAGTAACTTATGGGACTAAAAACAAATCAAAAGAGAAGCAAAGAAATGTTTTGAATGACATTATAAAGAAACTACTATACATTGCACCATGGCATATAGCTAAAGCAGTGTCTGCAGAAAATTTTGTAGTTTTGAGCATATACTTTTTAAAAATAGAAAAGTTAATAGAGCAATGAGCTAATCATTCCTCCTCAACAAATTAGAAAAGTAACCAAAATATTTTAAAAGGTATATAATAATAAAGATAAGAGCAGAAATGACTGAAATAGAAAAATAATAAATAATAAAAAAATAATAAAACAAATCTAAAAGTTAGTTACAAATACTAATAAATTGGTAAACTCTAAATGAGACTAATGAAGGAAAAAGAAAAAGCACCAGCAGCATACATCAGGGATGAAAAGTGGTCATTAATATTATTCTTCATATCTAAAAAGGAAAGGGAACAATCTTGAACAATTTTATGATAAATATTTCAAATTTTGGATGCAATTGGTAAATTTTTTTAAAGACACAGCATTCCAAACTGATGTAAGGGGGAAAGTGAGAAAATGTCTCATGGTTTTATATTTATTAAAGCAATCCAATCCATAATTAAGTACCCTTTCTATGTCTCAGTACAAGAACAAGCTGAAAGTGCAGGAGAAGAGAGAGTCCAGAAATAAACATTCATAATTTCTGAGGAAGTAATGACTTCCCTGTAGTGGGAAAAGATGGTCTTTAAAATAAATGGTGCTGGATCAATTGGATAGCCATTTGGATAAAATAGATTTATCTTGGGCCTGCTGCTGCTGCTAAGTCACTTCAGTCATGTCCGACTCTGTGAGACCCCATAGACGGCAGCCCACAAGGCTCCCCCATCCCTGGAATTTTCCAGGCAAGGACACTGAAGTGGGTTGCCATTTCCTTCTCCAAAATGTGAAAGTGAAAAGTGAAAATGAAGTTGCTCAGTCATGTCCGACTCTTTGTGACCCCATGGACTGCAGCCTACTAGGCTCCTCCATCCATGGGATTTTCCAGGCAAGAGTATCGGAGTGGATTGCCTTCTCCGATCTTGGGCCTATCCCACACCATACACAAAAATTATTTGTAAAACAGTGTTAGAAGATTTAAAAGTGAAGATAAGCCATATCTGGTCTAGGCTGTGGTGTGAAGGTTTGTGTTCCCTCAAAATTCATGTTGAAGTCTGGCATTATAAGGTGGTGCATTTAGGAGGTAATTAGGTCTTAAAGGTGGAGTCCTCATGAATGAATTATTGCTCTCATAAGAGAGATCCCACAGAGATCCCCAGGCTTTTTCCACCATGTAAGAATAAAACCACAAGTCTAAGATCCAGAAAGGGGCCCCACCTGACCATGCTGACATCTTGATCTTGGACTTCCAACCTCCAGAGCTACGAGATATAAATTTCTACTGTTTAGACAAAATGATGTTGAGGAAGAAGAACAAAGCTGCAGGAATGACATTCTATGATTTCAAACTATACTGCAAAGTTACAGTCTTCAAAAGAGTATGGTAATAAATAGCACAGTGAAACAAACACATAGATCCATGGAACATGACAGAGAGCCCAGAAATAAACCCACTCTTATATGTGCAATTAATCCATGACAAAGGAGACAAGAATATACAATGGGGAAAAGACAGCTTCTTCAATAAACAGTGTTGAGATAACTGGACAGCGATGTGCAAAAGAACCAAACTGGACTACTTCCTCAGACAATGCACAAAAATAAATTCAAAATGTATGAAAATCTTAAATGTAATATGCAAAACCACAGCCTTCTAGAAGAAAATATAGGCATTATGCCCTTTGACATTGTTTTTTTTTTTTTAATTTTATTTTGTTTTTAAACTTTACAATATTGTATTAGTTTTGCCAAATATCAAAATGAATCCGCCACAGGTATACCTGTGTTCCCCATCCTGAACCCTCCTCCCTCCTCCCTCCCCATACCCTCCCTCTGGGTCGTCCCAGTGCACTAGCCCCAAGCATCCAGTATCATGCATCGAACCTGGACTGGCGACTCGTTTCATACATGATATTATACATGTTTCAATGCCATTCTCCCAAATCTCCCCACCCTCTCCCTCTCCCACAGAGTCCATAAGACTGATCTATACATCAGTGTCTCTCTTGCTGTCTCGTACACAGGGTTATTGTTACCATCTTTCTAAATTCCATATATATGCATTAGTATACTGTATTGGTGTTTTTCTTTCTGACTTACTTCACTCTGTATAATAGGTTCCAGTTTCATCCATCTCATTAGAACTGATTCAAACGTATTCTTTTTAATGGCTGAGTAATACTCCATTGTGTATATGTACCACAGCTTTCTTATCTATTCATCTGCTGATGGGCATCTAGGTTGCTTCCATGTCCTGGCTATTATAAACAGTGCTGCGATGAACATTGGGCTACATGTGTCTCTTTCCCTTCTGGTTTCCTCAGTGTGTATACCCAGCAGTGGGATTGCTTGACATTGGTTTTAGTAATATTTTTTGTATATGTCTTCTCAGCCAGGGGAAACATAGGCAAAAATAAACAAATGGGACTACATCAAACTAAAAAGACATTTGCACAATGAAGGAAACATCACCAAAATCAAAAGGCAATCTACTGTATACCAGAAAATATTTGCATGTTACATATCTGATAAGGGGCTAATATTCAAAAAGTACAAAAGAACTAATAGATCTCAACATTTTAAAAAAATCTGATAATAATAAAATGTTCAGAGGTACTGAATAGACATTTTCCCAGAAAAGGCATACAGACAGTTGACTGGCACATGGTAAGTTGCTCAACATCATTAATTATCAGGGAAATGCAAATCAAAACCACAGTGAGCTATCCCTTCACACCTGTCAGAATGGCTGCTATCACAAAGACAACAAATAACGAGTTTTGCCAAGGATGTGGACCAAAGGGAATCCTGGTGCACTGTTAGTGGGAATGTAAATTGGTGCAGTCACTGTAGAAAACAATATGGTGATTCCTCAAAAAGTCTAAAATAGAACTAGCATATGGTCCAGCAATTCCACTCCCAGGTATTTATCTGAAGAAAGCAAAAATACAATTCAAAAAGATATATGTACCCCTATGTGCAGGTCAGGAAGCAACAGTTAGAACTGGACATGGAACAACAGACTGGGTCCAAATAGGAAAAGGAGTACATCAAGGCTGTATATTGTCACCCTGCTTATTTACCTTATATGCAGAGTACATCATGAGAAACCCTGGGCTGGAAGAAGCACAAG
>NW_011493946.1:16894-45275 GCF_000754665.1 Bison bison bison | reverse complement strand
AAGGCTGTATATTGTCACCCTGCTTATTTACCTTATATGCAGAGTACATCATGAGAAACCCTGGGCTGGAAGAAGCACAAGCTGGAATCAAGATTGCCTTGAGAAATATCAATAACCTCAGATATGCAGATGACACCACCCTTATGGCAGAAAGTGAAGAACTAAAGAGCCTCTTGATGAAAGTGAAAGAGGAGAGTGAAAAAGTTGGCTTACAGCTCAACATTCAGAAAACGAAGATCATGGCATCCGGTCCCATCACTTCATAACAAATAAATGGGGAAACAGTGGAAACAGTGTCTGAGTTTATTTTTGGGGGCTCCAAAATCACTGCAGATGGTGATTGCAGCCATGAAATTAAAAGACACTTACTCCTTGGAAGGAAAGTTATGACCAATCTAGATAGCATATTCAAAAGCAGAGATATTACTTTGCCAACAAAGGTCTGTCTAGTCAAGGCAATGGTTTTTCCAGTGGTCATGTATGCATGTGAGAGTTGGACTGTGAAGAAAGCTGAATGCCGAAGAGTTGATGCTTTTGAACTGTGGTATTGGAGAAGGCTCTTGAGGGTCCCTTGGACTGCAAGGAGATCCAACCAATCCATTCTAAAGGAGATCAGTCCTGGGTGTTCTTTGGAAGGACTGATGCTAAAGCTGAAACTCCACTACTTTAGCCACCTCATGTGAAGAGTTGATTAACCGGAAAAGACCCTGATGCTGGGAGGGATTTGGGGCAGGAGGAGAAGGGGATGACAGAGAATGAGATGGCTGGATGGCATCACCGACTTGATGGACATGAGTTTGAGTGAACTCCGGGAGTTGGTGATGGACAGGGAGGCCTGGCGTGCTGCGATTCATGGGGTCGCAAAGAGTCGGACACGACTGAGTGAATGAACTGAACTGAACTGGACTGATGTTCATTGCAGCATTATTTATAACAGCCAAGATATGGAAGCAAACTGAGTGCCCATCAATAGATGAATGGTTAAAGAAGAAGCTTGTATATATGTATATATACCATAAAATGTCACTCTGCCATAAAAATGACTGCATTTACAACAACATGGATGGATCCAGAGAGTATTAGGCTAAGCAAAATAAGTCATAAAGACAGATACCTGATGACTTGACTTACATGTAGAATTTAAAAACAAATGAACCAAGCATAACTAAACAGAAACAGAATCATAGGTACAAAAAACAAACAGCTGTTTGCCAGAGGAGGAGGGGTCCAGAAAGGAGAGAAATAGGTAAGGAAGATTAAGGTACAAACTTCCAGTTACAAAATAATTGAGTCAGGGGTATGAAATGCACAATGACGGAAATGTAGTCAGTAGTTATGCAATACCTTTGTATGGTGACCAGTTGCGTCTAGACTTATCATGGCGATCATTTTGAATGTTTAGAAATATTGAATTACTATGTGTGTAACAGGAACTAACATAGTGTTGTGGTTAATAATACTTCAAAACCAAAGAAACAAACTCCTAGAAAAAGTTCAGGTTTTTGGTTATCAGAGGTAGGGGGAGAGGGAACCAGATAAAGACAGTTAAAAGATACAGATTTCCAGTTATAACATAAATGTATGTAATGTGTAACATCATAAATATAATTAACACTGTTGTATGTTATGTATGAAAGTTAGTAAAAGTAAATCCTATGTGAGTTCTCATGACAAAGAAAATAATTTTTTCTATTTATTCAATTATTTTATCTATATGAGATGATGGATATTCACTAAACATGTGTGGTACTTATTTCATGTTTTATGTAGGTCAAATCTTAATGCTTATACCTTAAACTTATATTGTTATATCAATAAAATCTCAATAAAGCTAGGAGGAAAAGGGAGAAAATATTGGGATGGCAAAAAATATACACAAGAGAGATCAAATAAGGTTGGAACTGAGATATAGGGGGAGAGATAGTCATGAAGTTGGAGTACATCAATCTCTCAAGGAACTCCATTGCTAACACTAGCAACTGGATACTCTTTCTACCCGCTTTTGATGTCTATGTCAGAAGCTTTCTCTATCTCCTTTATACTTTAATAAAGCTTTATTACACACACACACACACACACACAGAGAAATCTCTCAAGGAGTCACTGCTGAAGCTCAGAACCCAGAAACCAAGCCAAAACTCAGAGTGGCACAAAACGTTCCTCTTTCTACACACAAACTATCTCATCCATTTTCCTGAAGTGCAGAAATTTCTAGAAATTTAACAGGAAGATATTTTAGGTTGTTAGCAGAGATAGCAAAAGCTGAACAAAATTAAGGTAAATTGTTTGACTTTACATAGCACCTCTTTCCACTGACAGCCTCCTTTCCTTCTGCTGTTTTCACAAAGCTTTTTCCTTAATCTCATCCAGATTCCTAGTTTCTACTATTTTCCCAGAATACCAATATTTTCATGGTCTTTCTCTTTTTCCTACCCCACCCTTATTCTGTCTCCACCACTATTTGAATGAAATTCTTATTATTAAATCTAATGCTTGGTTTTCATTCCTCCTCACTGTCTCTAAAATATTTCAACTAAAGTTGAGTCTAACAAATTATCTGTCTAATATTTACACAGAATAATGACCAATTCAAGATTGGAATTTGGGTTTTGAGTCCAATCCAGCATACCTTTCATTAAAGTGAACTTTTATTTTTCAACTGGGTTCGTTCACAAGTGAGTTTGATACGTGGTTTTGCATATCAATACTTTATTCTCATGAAAACCCATGGACAGGAAGCCAGTGTGCCGATGTGTAAATTCAACTTGGTTATTGGAAGCCCAGCATGGGAGCTCTGTCAGCTTCTGCCAAGGCAAGCTCATTGGCTCTAGCTTAGCAGTCTTCATGAAAATGTCTATGGACTGCATGAAGGTGAATTTATAAACTAAAGTTTGCAAACCTGGGAATTACTACATTATGGTCCATAAATATATTACATGTAAAGACATAAAATTAGTAGCCAAAAAGTCAATTTATTACTTATTCTTTTGTATCAGAGCAAGGAATTAATAACCAGTTTAATGCAACCATTTTTGCGACCAGTAAGGTCATTGTCTTTTAGGAGTTAATTTCTATTTGTGGTTATCTTTACAGCTCTAAAGTTTTTGCTCCAAAGTTCAATCACTTGAAAGTTTGACAAGCTTATCTCGTGTTGCTAATAGAGTGGAAGTTTAACATGTAGGCACTCTAAACTTCGGAGAAGGCAATGGCACCCCATTCCAGTGCTCTTGCCTGGCAAATCCCATGGATGGAGAGGCCTGGTGGGCTGCAGTCCATGGTGTCGCTGGGAGTCGGGCATGACTGAGCGACTTCACTTTCACTTTTCACTTTCATGCATTGGAGAAGGAAATGGCAACCCACTCCATTGTTCTTGCCTGGAGAATCCCAGGGACGGGGGAGCCTGGTGGGCTGCCATCTACGGGGTCGCACAGAGTCAGACACGACTGAAGCGACTTAGCAGCAGCAGCAGCACTCTAAACTTCAAAACAATCCTTTTCTTCTTCACAGTTATCTTTGTTACAAACCAGAGGTCTGACTACTTATCTATTCTTTGTAATTAGTTTTCAATCTCTAGTCCTTTGTTTCATTTTGTTAATTTCTTCTCCACTTCTAAGACTATTCTCTAGATTCTTCTCCAAGTCATTGACACTGGTGTATTCACTACTCATTTTCTTGACTAGAGGTCATTACGGCCTTCCTACCTGTACCTGACTGATTCAAGATTAACACACACACTTGATAAGCTACTTAGATGGCCCTGGAGTAATTTCTCTGTTCATTAATCTATTTTTAAACTGTGTATTAAAGTTCAATTTTGTTCTATGATCCACGCTAGCTGTAAGTAGAGTATGAAAAATAAAACATAGGAACAATTCAGAAAAGATTATGATCTTATGATAGGGACAGAATCATAAAAAAATACATAAAACATAAGTGACAAGTTCCATAATAGCACTAATGAGACAAGATTATGTATGAAGGAGTAGTCCATTCTACAGGGTGTATCAGGAAGGGCTCAGAGAAGAATTCATCTTTGAGCTGGGCCTGAACAGACGTTAAAGAACAAAGCACAGTTTCATGTGGTTAGTTCTTAGACTTTTATGAATCTTACTATTGATATTAAATACTTTGTGCGTGCATGTGCGAGCGTGTGCTAAATCACTTCAGTTGTGTCCAGCTCTTTGCAACCATATGGACTGTAGCCAGCCAGGCTTCTTTGTCCATGGGATTCTCCAGGTGAGAATTCTGGAGTGGTTTGCTCTGCCCTCCTCCAGGGGATCTTCCTGACCCAAAGATTGAACCCAGATCTTCTGTGGCTCCTGCACTGCAGGCAGAATTTTTCCACTGAGTCACCAGGGAAGCCCATTAAATACTTTAGACTGGCAGTAATATGATCAAATTAATGTATTTTAATCAAAGAGGAGAGAAATGTGGACAGATTATTTACATTGGCATTGGTGGGTGGGACAGGTTGAAAGAGGCCCAGACTGTAGATACGGAGACTAGGTTAACTGTAAAGGAAAACAGTCCAGAATCTGCAGGTTAGAACTACATAGAAAGTAAGCTTTGGAGTAGTTTCCCTGAGGAACCTTTTCTACTTAAAGTTGTCTTATTTCAGTTACTGCTACTACTACCTGGTTGGCTTCTCTGTTCTTCATTCCTTTCTCCAGACACAGACAAAGACCTTTTCCCTTTTCCTTCCTTCACAACAGCTGAGATAATATGGACTTTCCAAGGAGTCTTTACTAAATGTTAAGAAATGGTCTATGCCCAAATCAGCACATGTGTGTGCACGCTTAGTCACTTCAGTCGTGTTGGACTCTTTGCGACCCCATGGGCCGTAACCCACCAGGCTCCTCTGGCCATGGAATTCTCCAGGCAAGAAAACTAGAGTTGGTTGCCATTTCCTCCTCCAAGGGATCTTTCCAACCCAGGGATGGAAACTGTATCTGCTGCATCTCCTACACTGCAGGCAGATTCTTTACCCACTGAGCCACCTGGGAAGCCCCAAAACAGCATACTCCTGGGCTTTGAGTTCTAGTCTACCTGCTGTCTTGAGATATCTTTATTAGCCCCAGAGGACAAAAGCAAATTGATGACCTTTAGCCTGAAATTTTTTTCTTACTTACTCTTTTCTAATTAAAGGAATTCACTGAGAAGTGGCACATGAAGGAAAACACGGAGCATGAGAGAATATTTGTGGAGGAGGAAGGCACAATGCTGCTACTGCTAAGTCGCTGCAGTCATGTCCAACTCTTAGTGACCCCATGGACTGCAGCCTACCAGGCTCCTCCATCCATGGGATTTTCCAGGAAAAATTACTGGAGTAGGGTTCCATTGCCTTCTCCTGGAAGGCACAATACTCAATCCCATTAAGGGGATTCTATAACCAAAACACCAGTGTTACTGTCACTTGGGATTTGTGACGCGGGAAGCTCCAGAAGCCCCATGCTTCCCTGTAAGCATATTTCCCCCACCCGCAGCTCTTTTCAGGAGATTAAATGTCCTATATGCTACCACATCACATTGCTCATATACATAGTGATGAATCCCTAGGACAGTGTGGTCAGCGGTAGAATGAGGAGGGGGTTGGAGAGAGGGACATTGTTAATGAGGCTGCTTTAAAGCTTTGTGTGTGAGGTCAGTAAAATCCTAAGCTCCTGAACTGGCTAGTGATAATGAAAAAGGGAAAGAGAAAAGGGGAGGGAAAGAAGAAGAAAAGTGGGACAAGATGGATATAAGAATTTTATTAGGATTTATTGGTTAGGTGAGTTCTCGAGTGGGTAGAAAAGGAGAAGGTTGAGGAAGAAGAATTGAGTTAACTGCCTACAACACCTTTTTATTCCTCCAAGATTTTATTTGAATCATTCCTGGAGACACCTTTCTAAGTTCTCTGCCTCAACCACTGGAATTTTACACACTGCTTCCCACATGAAAGTTCTGTGGACTTTAGGCATGGGAAAGTCTCCAAGAGTCCCATTCTTTCCTTTGACTCTTTCTAATTTCCCCAAGTCACAGTTCATTTAAAATTTTTCAGTTATTTGTTTAATGTGTACTTAACATCAGTATTCCTATTATTTTCACCAAATTCTATGAACAGAAATACCTACAACTAATTGAACACTAAAAATATTTAGCATGGAAGTGACTATAGCGGCTTCTTAATTAATGTCTTTAATGAGGGTATGCGAATGCCTAGAGGTTTCTAGAAGTAGCTCTTTTTTCTCAGCTGCACTCACCCAGCTGCTGTTTTTCTAATGATACAGGCACAACTTCAGTTCAGATCTTTTGTAATTGTTCCTTCCACCTGGAATGTTGTTCCTTCAAACATCTACATGGCTCATTCCTTCATAATCTCCAAAGTCATCTTATTCCTGACCACTCTAGGTAAAATAGCAAAAGTTACTGCTCACCCTTCTGCCACTCCCAATCTTCATTTGTCTTGTTGTTTTTCTCCATAGTACTTATCATCATCTGACATTCTTTATAGCTGCTTATTTATCTGTTTGTAATCAGTCTCTCTGACTGGAATGCAAGCTCCACAAAGACATGGATTTTGTTTTGTTCACTGCCTTACTTTTCCAGCACCAAGGACAGTGCCTGATACAGTGTAGATGGTTATTAAGCAAATGAATAAAGAATATGTCTACATGAAGTCTGTCCCACTTTTGGACTTGCAGCCATGTGAGAAAATAACTGTCTTTAATGTGTGAGCCAGTCCGAGTCAGTTTCAGAATACACATTGACCGATAAAATAAATGTATCCATGCTGGAGATGGAAGATCATTATACTGGAAATAGGAAGACAGTGCTATTATCAAAACAAAGAGGAAAAAGAGATATACTACTTGATACATAAGTCATGTGTATGCATATTCAAAAAGTTATTTATGTTGAGATGTATTTCTATATTCCACTTTCTATTTTTCTTGATCGTTGTATTAAAAATGCATGATTAAGAATAATAAAAAATATTATTTACATGTTCTCTCTCCAAAGACTATGAAAGAATATACAATAAATGTAGAGGAAAGAATTTCATGTGAAGAAGTGGAAGCCAAGAGAAATTAATCAACCTAATGAATTTAACATGAGCAACATTAGCAATTATTACTATCACTACCATTATTAGAGTTCCATTTTTAAGAACCTACATTTTAACATCCACATTAGCTCTAATCATCACAGCAATACTGCAAGAAGGATATCCAGGAGAGTTACATAGATTGTACTAATGGGAGGGGGAATAATTTTCTGACAAAATAGTGATTTGTTATATTTGGACAGAATCCATGTTTCCTAGTCATTTACCTGCTGGGTTGCATTCTGTCTGCCTGTAACCCTTTGCTTTCTTTTACCCTCTGCTTGTATACTGAAGTAGCACAAAATGTCATTGTATCTTTGCCTATTGATTAAATGTATTTTGATTCTTTATGAAATGGTGATGAGAGGTATTGAGAATAGGCTAGAACAAACTTTAAAAGGTAGGGTAGAGGCTTCCCTGGTGGCTCAGTTGATTAGAATCCTCCTGCCAATGCAGGAGACATGGGTTCGATCCCTGATCCAGGAAGATCTCACAAGCTGCAGAGCATCTACCCCCAGGTGCCACAACGGTCAAGCCTGTGCTCTAGACCTGGGAGCCATAACCACTGAAGCTTGTGCTCTGCAACAAGAGAAACCACTGCAGTGAGAAGCCTGCACACCACAACCAGAGAGCATCCCCACTTGCCGCAACTAGAGAGAGCTCGTGTACAGCAACAAAGACCCAGCACAGCCAAAAATAAGCTAATAAATAAAATTTAAAGTAGAGTGCATTCGTTTCCTAGGGATACTGTATCAGGGCTTCCCAGGTGGCGAAGTAGAAAAGAATCCGCCTGCCAATGCAAGCAACATAAGAGACGTGGGTTCCGTCTCTGTGTCAGGAAGATCCCCTGGAGAAGGGAATGGCTACCCACTCCAGTATCCTTGCCTGGAGAATCCCACAGAGAGAGGAGCCTGGCGGGCTTCAGTCCATGGGGTCGTACAAAGTCGGACCTGACGGAAGCGACTTAGCACGCACACACTCCAAAACAAGATACCTAAAACTAGATGACTTAAAAACAACAGAAACTTTTTGCCTCATAGTCCCTGAAGATAGAAATCAAATGTGTCGAAATCAAATGTGTCAAAGTCAAAGGTGCAAAATCAGTGTGTTGAGGGCCATGCTCCCTGAAACTGTAGGAAAGAATCCTTCCTTGTCTCTTCTTGGCTTTTGCTGGTGGCAGTCAGTCCTTGGTGTTCCTTACTTTTGCAATTATGTTGCTCCAGTCTCTATCTCTATCATCACATTGTCCTTTCCCTGGGTCTCTATCCTCATGAGGTATTGGCCATCATTTCTGTACGTAACTGTGTCCAAATTTCCCTTTCTTATTATGGCACTACTCATATTGAATTAGGGCCCATCCTATCAACCTTATCTTAATTTGATTAAATGCAAAGACCTTATTTCCAAATAAGATCATATTCACAGATCCAGGGGTTGGGACTATAGCATATCTTTTAGGAGGAACAAAATTCAACCCCTACCAGGTTGGGTGCATCTGCATGGTATGATTGCCAATAATGGGTTTAATACATTAGGCTTTTTCTCAGTGTTGATGCTTTTCCTGTATCGTCTCCTTTGTCTGCCTTCTTAGTGCCCACTCGTCACTCCAGTGGTGCAGTGGAGCAGCCCACACCAGCACATGAGAGGCATTTTTTAAATTTTCAGGAGTCAGTTCCTAAAAACAGCAATGATTAAAAACTAGATGATACAAACTCATTGTAAACTAGCAATTAATTAAATTTAAAATAGAGGCAATAAATTCTCAAAACTGATAATTTTCTAATTATTTTGCTACATTTGACCATTATCTATGTTCTTTAGAATACTTGAATCTACTATTATCTGCATTTTGGAAACAAAATAACGGTGTTCACATCTCTTCCTGAGTCCACATTCAGTGACATTGACTTGGTCATTTGAAATTGGCCACACAGGAGCCTTTATAACATAGAAAGCTATTAACACTGCAAATCAGGGCTTCTATTTTCCATGGAAAGACATCTGTTAGCCACTTACTGGATTTCACTAAGTCCTGCAATTCCCATAATTCCCTTAGGCCTTGTCTTCATTATCTAGACCAGCTTTCCATAGCATTCATTTAAGTTAGACTCCTTTCTACCATTATTCTGACTTTCTTAATTCCTTTTCTATTCCTCATTTGTTATTGTGTGTATGATATACACCTAGGTGAGAGGTTCCTAGAATGTAGAAATTTCTTCTCATCAGAGAATCTGGAAATAGATGATGTAGCAATGTAAATTGTCCCATGGCATCAAAACCTAGTTGTCATGAGTCCCTGGGAATCCTTGAGTGACCTCAGTGTAAGGAGCTGTATGACATAAAGATGGGCTAACCATCAGTATTAGAACAATAGCGTCTTCTCTGAACGGAAAGGTCAACACACATGAGGTATTCTTGGGCTCTTACTGAACCCAGGTGATAAGGTAAGGACAGCCACGGAAGTAAGCATTATTACTCCCTTCCTGGCAAGTATCTACTAAGTATCAACTTGTAGCAGTCTCACCTTTTGTTAGGGAACAATTCATTGCAAACCAGACTTAGTTACCAAAATCCACACTCAGAATGTGTGGTAACACACAAAGAAAAATGGTCTTGTAAACAGAAGTACTAAGATACTAAAATCAACTCTTCATTGACAAAGTGGCCTTCGGAAATTTACTTAATCTCCTCACAGTTTGATTTCCTTCTCTCTTAAATTCAGGTAACCAGATAAACTGGAGAAGGCAATGGCAACCCACTCCAGTACTCTTGTCTGGAAAATCCCATGGATGGAGGAGCCTGGTGGGCTGCAGTCCATGGGGTCACTAAGAGTCAGACAGGACTGAGCGACTTCACTTTCCCTTTTCACTTTCATGCATAGGAGAAGGAAATGGCAACCCACTCCAGTGTTCTTGCCTGGAGAATCCCAGGGACGGGGGAGCCTGATGGGCTGCCAGCTATGGGGTCGCACAGAGTCGGACACGACTGAAGCGACTTAGCAGCAGCTGTAGCAGCAACCAGATAAACATCATGGGGTGGCAGAATCACTGTTAACTTTGAATGAAGTTCTATGAATTAGTAAAAGGCAATCCACTCTGAGCTGACGTACTTCCTCTGGGTAGTGGCTTGGCAAGGAGATGGCCCTTTTTGTAACAAAGTAGGTAATCCCTTCCTTCTAGTAGTAATAGTCAGGATAAAAGATGACTGTGCTGTGCTGTGCTTAGTTGCTCAATCGTGTCTGACTCTTTGTGACTCTAGGGACTGCTGCCGACCAGGCTCCTCTGTCCGTGGGGATTCTCTAGGCAAGTATACTGGAGTGGGTTGCCATACCCTCCTCCAGGGGATCTTCCCAACCCAGGGATCAAACCTAGATCTCCCACATTGTAGGTGAATTCTTTATCGTCTGAGCCACCAGGGAAGCCCAAGAATACTGGAGTGAGTAGACTATCCATTCTCCAGGGGATTTTCCTGATGGAGGAATCAAACCAGGGTATCCTGCATTGCATCATAGACAGATTCTTTACCAGGTGAGCTACCAGAGAAGCCCTGGACACAAGACTATTAACTCCAAATACAGGAAACAAACTGCACGGCAGTCATCATAGTCTTGCGGTTGAGGTTAAGGTTAAATAAGATCATATATTAACCTGGCTTTGTCTAAAATGGAGAGCTGTCACATCCCTAGAAGTCCCTCCTCACTTCCTCCCCCACAGCAAGTATCAAGTAGGATTTTCTTTTTAAAAACTTTTCATTTATCTATTTGGCTGTTGTAGTTCACTTGCTAAATCAAGTCCAACTCTTTGCGACCCCATGGACTGCAGCATGCCAGGCCTCCCTGTCTTTCACCATCTCCCAGAGCTTGCTCAAACTCATGTCCATTTAATCAGGGATGTCATCCAACCATCTCATCCTCTGCTGCCGGCTTCTCCTCCTGCTTTCAATCTTTCCCAGAATCAAGGCCTTTTCCAATGAGTCAGCTCTTCACATCAGATGGCCAAAGTATCAGAGCTTCAGCATCAGTCCTTCCAATGAATATTTAGGGTTGATTTCCTTTAGGATTGACTAGAAGGATCTCCTTGCAGTCCAAGAGAATCTCAAGAGTGTTCTCCAACACCACAGTTCAAAAGCATCAATTCTTTGGCACTGATCTTTCTTTATTGTCCAACCGTCACATCTGTACATGACTACTGGAAAAACCATAGACTTGACTAGATGGATCTTTGTCGGTAAAGCGATGTCTCTGTTTTTCAACATGCTGTCCAGCTGTATTTGGCTGTGCTGGGTCTTAATTGAGGCATGCAGGATCTTCCACTTGTGGCATGTGGGATCTAGTCCCTGACCAGGGCTCGAACCAGGGGTCCCTGCATTGGGAGCACAGAATCTTAGCCACTAGACCACCAGAGAAATTTCTCAAATAGGATTTTCAAGTCAGATTTCCCTGCCCTTGTAGACAGAAATGTCAGTTCTTTTCCTCTGTAAAAATCTCTGCCTCAGAACCTGAATTAGATAATTGAGAGTCATGTACCCTGCTCTCATGTAGGTTCCCCTGCCTCCCAAGAAATAGCTCCCAAGTTAGTCTTTCCTTTAAGGGATATCTCTGATAGATGGAGAAGGAAATGGCAACCCACTCCAGTACTCTTGCCTGGAAAACCCCATGGATGTAGGAGCATGGTAGGCTACAGTCCATGGGATCGCAAAGAGTCAGACACGACTGAGCAATTTCACATTCTTTCTTTCTGGTAGATGCTGGAAAAGATTAAGTTCAAGTAGAATGAAATACAGACTACCTTTTTGCATGTGCCAATAAACCCAGTCAGTCCCAGCCAAAGGAAACAACCGAGTAAAACCGTGTTTTTTTTTTTTTTCTTTTCTTGTTCCTTAAATTATGTCAGTTCCTGGCAGTTGTTTATGTTTAAATGGTCAACAGACGGCAGGCAGGGCACCAGGGAACATGATAAGTGTTTAAAGGATGTGATTTACTACTCAGAGACATGTCAGTGATGTGGCATGAATTAAACACAAGAAGTCTTCCAGGAGAAAAGATTTCTTTAGAGAAGTAATTAATTGACCTGGCTTGAGTCTATTCTCTCCCAGAGAAGAAGTTGTCAGTGAGTGCTTCCAACACTGCCCTGACTGTAATTGTTATTCAAGTTCATGCTGCAAAGTCATTTTCACTTAAGAATTCTAGCATTCACCACTGAAAAATTCATAGGTTAGACTTTTGTATTGCCACACACCTTGGAACTGATCCTCAGAATTAAGAAGCAATTACAACCAGCAATTATTTTAAACATTTGTTTTCAGAAATGAATTTCTCCCATATTTGACAGAATTGGCTCAGAGTTCTTTTTCAATTTAGCCTTTTTTAGCAGCATGAAAAACTGTTAAATGTTCAGGCATAAGCAAGTCATTACTCCACATCTGAACTCTAGAGAGCTCCTGGTTGTCATGGTAATGTGACTGCACATGTGAAGTTAGCACTGGCAACCTCACATTTTCATTAAAATATCATGCACATTTGTATGAACTCCTGCCCAGAGCATAGTTCCTCTGTTTGATTCTTCCCCCACCTCCATTGTCCCATAATAATGCCAAGGGATTTCATATTTCAATGCCAAGCTTATTAGAATTCACTGCATTTATTATTGATCTGTCTCAAATGGAAGTTGAGTTGTATTGAAAGCTCAACATACAGGAATAGAGAGCTGACTACACACACACACACACACACACACACACATCTGTACAGTTAATCCTGCCAAATACTCTTCCTTTGGATGCCATTTTTTAATGGTTTTAATTATTTCTTTATCTTGCCTTCTTCCACTCCTCCATACTACAAAGTCTTCTTTCAAATTTCTCCGTTAAGACTTGCTATGTTGCTATTACTCTCAAAGCTGTAGGTTTCTTTTCTGTTTCCAACCTCCCCATCCCCATACCTTCCTCCCAGGACCTCCAACATGATTCTTTTGGCTTAGGGCTATGCCCGTACTTGGGCTTTCCTGGGGCCTTAGTGGTAAAGAACCTGTCTGCCGATGCAGGAGACACAGGTTCGATCTCTGGATCAGGAAGGTTGCCTGGAAGAGGGCATGGCAACTCACTCCAGTATTCTTACCTGGAGAATCCCATGGACAGAGAAGCCTGTTGGGCTACAGTCCATGGGGTCACAAAGAGTCAGACATAACTGAAGCAACTGAGCACACATGCATTCATCCATCTTATCATTTTGTTTATTCAATTGATAAATATTTGTTGCATGTGTACTATATGCTAGGCTAGGTGTCAGTTCAAGATTCACAAGGGTAGCAATTAGTTGATAAGAGATACAAACTTTTGCTGACTGTCCTGTTCTTGTTTAAATAGTCTTGTGTATTTCAGACAAACTTCACAAAGTTTTTTAGCACACAAATTATTTGATGAGTCCCACAGGTTATAATATCAGTTTACTTCTTGTTCCTATGATGTCATTATTTAAACATTCTTTTGTTGAATTTAAGTCTTGAATAAATAAAACAACCACTAGGAAGTATCAGAGCAGTATCAGTATGATAATATGCAGATCATACTGGCTATTAAACATTCTATAATACAGATCTATTCCCTCTCCTTTATACACATACACACTAAAGTTCAGACTCCTTATCAATAATTGACAAGTTTCACTTTGGAGAAGCTTATAGAACTTCTGTATGATTTACTCATTGTACTTCTGTTTGTAACTCTGTTCATTCTTTTCCTCACACTTCTCCTGTCCTCCCATCCTAGATTCCCACTGACACCTGTAGACTACTTCATCTTCTAAACTTCTATTCAAGTATCATAATTTCTTTGAAGTATTTTATAACAGTAATAGGAAATAAGAGAGAAGGCAATGGCACCCCACTCCAGTACTCTTGCCTGGAAAATCCCAAGGATGGAGGAGCCTGGTAGGCTGCAGTCCATGGGGTCACTAAGAGTCGGACATGACTGAGCAACTTTACTTTCACTTTTCACTTTCATGCACTGGAGAAGGAAATGGCAACCCACTCCAGTGTTCTTGTTTGGAGAATCCCAGGGATGCGGGAGCCTGGTGGGCTGCCATCTATGGGATTGCAGAGTTGGACACAACTGAAGTGACTTAGCAATAGAAAATAAAAATTCTCTAGAAGGAAACAATAGTAGAATAACTGAGACAGAGGAACAGATAAGTAAGCTGGAGGATAGAATGGCGGAAATAATGGGTGAAGAGCAGAATAAAGGGAAAGGGAAGAAAAGAATTGAGGAAAGCCTCAGAGACATTTGGGACATTAAATGCACCAACATTCAAGTTATAGGGGCCCCAGAGGTCCTGGAGGAAGAAGAGAAAAAAGAAAGGCACTGAGAAAATTTTTGAAGAAATTACAATTGAAAACTTTCCCAACATGGAAAAGGAAAGTAGAAGATATTAAGAAGAGATGGCAAGAATACACAAAAGAACTGTACAAAAAAGATCTTCATGACCCAGATAATCACAATGGGGTGATCACTGACCTAGAGCCAGACATCCTGGAATCTGAAGTCAAGTGGATCTTAGAAAGCATCACTACGAAAAAGCTAGTGGTGGTGATGGAATTCCAGTTGAACTATTTCAAATGCTGAAAGATGATGCTGTGAAAGTGCTGCATTCAATCTGCCAGAAAATTTGGAAAACTCAGCAGTGGCCACAAGACTGGAAAAGGTCAGTCCTCATTCCAATGCCAAAGAAAGGCAATGCCAAAGAATGCTCAAACTAACAAACAATTGCACTCATCTCACAAGCTAGTAAAGTAATGCTCAAAATTCTCCAAGCCAGGCTTCAGCAACACGTGAACCGTGAACTTCCTGATGTTCAAGCTGGTTTTAGAAAAGGCAGGGGAACCAGAACAAATTGCCAACATCCGCTGGATCATGGAAAAAGCAAGAGAGTTCCAGAAAAACATCTATTTCTGCTTTAGTGACTATGCCAAAGCCTTTGTGTGGATCACAATAAACTGTGGAAAATTCTGAAAGAGATGGGAATACCAGACCACCTGATCTGCCTCTTGAGAAATTTGTATGCAGGTCAGGAAGCAACAGTTAGAACTGGGCATGGAACAACAGACTGGTTCCAAATAGGAAAAGGAGTACGTCAAGGCTATATACTGTCACCCCGCTTATTTAACTTATATGCAGAGTACATGATATGCAGATGACACCACCCTTATGGCAGAAAATGAAAAGGAACTAAAAAGCCTCTTGATGAAAGTGAAAGAGGAGAGTGAAAAAGTTGGCTTAAAGCTCAACATTCAGAAAATGAAGATCATGGCATCCAGTCCCACCACTTCATGGGAAGTAGATGGGGAAACAGTGGAAACAATGTCAGACTTTATTTTTTTGGGCTCCAAAATCACTGCAGATGGTGATTGCAGCCATGACATTAAAGGACACTTACTCTTTGGAAGGAAAGTTATGACCAACCTAGATAGCATATTCAAAAGCAGAGATATTACTTTGCCAACAAAGGTTCACCTAGTCAAGGCTATGGTTTTTCCTGTGGTCATGTATGGATGTGAGAGTTGGACTGTGAAGAATGCTGAGAGCTGAAGAAATGATGGTTTTGAACTGTGGTGTTGGAGAAGACTCTTGAGAGTCCCTTGGACTGCAAGGAGATCCAACCAGTCCATTCTAAAGGAGATCGGTCCTGGGTGTTCTTTGGAAGGAATGATGCTAAAGCTGAAACTCCAGTACTTTGGCCATCTCATGCGAAGAGTTGCCTCACTGGAAAAGACTCATATGCTGGGAGGGATTGGGGGCAGGAGGAGAAGGGGACGACAGAGGATGAGATAGCTGGATGGCATCACTGACTCGATGGACATGAGTCTGGGTGAACTCTGGGAGTTGGTGATGGACAGGGAGGCCTGGCTTGCTGTGATTCATGGGTTCACAAAGAGTCAGACACGACTGAGTGACTGAACTGAACTGAACTGAAGAAGCTCAGAGAGTCACCTACCTAAGGAGAAACACATCGAGACACATATTAATCAAGGTAACAGAGATTAAGCACAAAGAAAAAATATTAAAAGCAGCAAGGGAAAAGCAACAAGTAACAAACAAGGGAAAACCCACACAGTTAACAGCGGATCTTTCAGACGAAAGTCTACAGGCCACAGAAGGGAATGGCAGGATATTCATAAAGTACTGAAAGAGAAAAACCTACAACCATGATTACTATACCCGGCAAAGATCTCATTCTAAATTGATGGAGAAATCAAAAACTTTATGGACAAGTAGAAGTTAACAGAATTCAGCACCACCAAACCAGCCTTGCAGCAAATACTAAGGGGACTTACATAGGCAGTAAACACAAGAGAAAGGAAAGACCTGCAAAAAGAAACCCAAATCAATCAAGAAAATGCCAATAGGAACATGTGTATCAGTAATTACCTTTAACATAAATGGATTAAATGCACCAACAAGGACAGACCACATCTTGGCCACAAATCAAGCCTCCGTAAATTTAAGAAAATTGAAATTGTGTATCAAGTATCTCCTCTGATCACAACGCTATGAAACTACATATCAACTACAGGAAAAAAAAAAACAAAACAGCAAGAAACACAAACTCATAGAGATTAAACAATACATTACTAAATAACAAAGACATTACTGAAGAAATGATGAAAGAAATCAAAAGATTCCTAGAAACAAATGACAATGAAAACGCGACAACCCACAACCTATGGGACTCAGCAAAAGCAGTTTAAGAGGAAAGTTTATAGTGATACAATCACACCTCAAGAAGCAAGAGAAGCATTGGATAGACATCCTAACTCTACATCTAAAGCAGCT
Organism: Bison bison bison; assembly: GCF_000754665.1. Lineage (NCBI taxonomy): Eukaryota > Metazoa > Chordata > Mammalia > Artiodactyla > Bovidae > Bison > Bison bison. The sequence continues at coordinate 28,366 of NW_011493946.1, read as the reverse complement.
GGAAAAAGAACAAAAAAACCCCCAAAGTCAGCACAAGGAAGGAGATCATGAAAATCAGAGCAGAGATAAGTGAAAAAGAAATGAAGGATACATTAATAAAGATTAATAAAACTAAATGCTGGTTCTTTGAGAAGATAAACAAAATTGACAAACCACTTGTCAGACTCATCAAACAATAAAATTGGACATGAAAAAGGAGAGGTTACAACAGACAACACAGAAATACAAAGGATCATAAGAGAACATTATAAGCAACTATATGCTAATAAAATGGACAACCTAGAGGAAATGGACAGATACTTTAAAAAGATCAGTTTCTCAAGACTGAACCAGGAAGAAATAGAAATTATGAACATCTCAATTACAAACACTGAAATTGAAACAGTGATCAAAAATCTCCCCAAAAACAAAAACCCAGGGCCAGATGGCTTCACAGGGGAATACTATCAAACATTTAGAAAAGAGCTAACGCCTATTTTTCTGAAACTCTTGCATAAAATTGCAGAGGAAGGACCACTTCCAAACTCATTCTACGAGGCCCAATCACCCTGATACCAAAACCAGGAAAAGACAACACGAAAAAAGAAAATTACAGGCCAATATCACTGATGAACACAGGTGCAAAAGTCCTCAACAAAATTCTAGCAAACAGAATCCAATAACACATTAAAAAACTCATCTACCGACTAGCTAGACTCCGTGTCCCTCCGCGCAGGCGGGCGGCCCCGGAGAGCTAGTGCTGCGAAGGCGGCGACGGCGGCGACCCCTCCTCATCATGAGTAGAGGCTTCTCAAAAAAAAAAAAAAAAACTCATCTACCATGATCAAGTTGGGTTTATTCCAGGGATGCAAGGATTCTTCAATATATGCAAATCAATCAACATGATACACCATATCAATAAATTGAAAGATAAAAACCATATGATCATCTCAATAGATGCAGAAAAAACCTTCAACAAAATCCAGCATCCATTTATGATAAAAATGCTTCAAAAAATGTGCATAGAAGTAACCTACCTCAACATAGTAAAGGCCATATATGAAAAGCCCACAGCAAACATTATTCTCAATGGTTGAAAAACTAAAAGCTTTCCTTCTAAGATCAGGAACAAGACAAGGGTGTCCACTCTCACCACTATTATTCAACATAGTTTTGGAAGTCCTAGCTATGGCAATTAGAGAAGAAAAAGAAATAAAAGGAATCCAGATTGGAAAACAAGAAGTAAAACTCTCACTGTTTGCAGATGGCATGATACTATACATAGAAAACCCAAAAGAAACTATCAGAAAATTACTATAGCTAATCAGAGAATTCAGCAAAGTCATGGGTTACAAGGTCAATACACAGAAATCACTCGCACTCCTATATACTAACAATGAAACATCAGAAAGACTAATTAAGGAATCAATACCATTCACCATTGCAACAAAAAAATAAAATATCTAGGAATAAACCTACCTAAGGAAACAAAAGACCTGTATACAGAAAACTATAAGACACTGATGAAAGTAATGAAAGATGTCATAAACAGATGGGGAGATTTTCCATGTTCCTGGGTAGGAAGAGTCAATATTGTGAAAATGACTATCCTACCAAATGCAATCTACAGATTCAATGCAATCCCCATCAAATTACCAATGGTTTTTTCCCACAGAATTAGAACAAAAATTTTCACAATTCATATGGAAACACAAAGACCCTGAATAGCCAAAGCAGTCTTGAGAAAGAAGAATGGAACTGGAGAAATCAACCTTCCTGACTTCAAACTATTCTACAAAGCTACAATCATCAAGACAATATGATATTGGCACAAAAACAGAAATATGGACTAATGGAACAAGATAGAGAACCAGAGATAAACCCACACACCTATGGGTACCTTATTTCTGACCAAGAGGCAAGAATATACAATGGGGCAAAGACAGCCTCTTCAATAAACGGTCCTGGGAACACTGGACAGCTACATGCAAGAGAAATAAATTAGATCACTGCCTAACACTATACACAAAGCTAAACTCAAAGTGGATAAAAGACCTAAATGTAAGACCAGAAACTAATAAACTCTTAGAGGAGAACATAGGCAGAACATTCAATGACATAACTCAAAACAAGACTTTCTATGACCCAACTCCTAGAGTAATGGAAATAAAAACAAAAATAAACAAGTGGGATCTAATTAAACTACAAAGGACAACCCTCAGAATGGGAGAAAATAATAGCAAGGGAAACAACTGATAAAGAATTAGTTTCCAAAATAATCAAGCAGGTTATACAACTCAATAACAGAAAAGCAAACAACCCATCAAAAAGTGGGAAAGGGACCTGAAGAAACATTTCTCCAAAGACATACAGATGGTTCACAAGCACATGAAAAGATGCTCAACATCACTTATTATCAGAGAAATGCAAATCAAAACTGCAATAAGATACCACCTCACACCAGTCAGAATGGCCATCATCAAAAAGTCTACAAACAATAAATGCTGAACCCTCTTACACTGCTGGTGGGAATGTAAACTGATACAGCCACTATGGAAGATGGTAGGGAGACTCCTTAAAAAGCTAGGAATAAAACCACACCAGCAATTGCACTCCTAGGCGTATACCCTGAGGAAATCAAAACTGAAAAAGACACATGTACCCCAATGCTCACTGCAGCACTATTTATAATAGCTAGAACATGGAAGCAACCTAGATGTTCATCAATAGATACATGGATAAAGAAGCTGTGATACATATATCCAACTCAGTCATAAAAAGGAATGCATTTGAATCTGTTCTAATGAAGTGGACAAAACTGGAGCCCATTATGCAGAGTGAAGTAAGTCAGAAAGTGAAATATAAATATCATATACTGACACATATATATGGAATCTGAAGAGACAGCACTGATGAATTTATTTCCAGGGCAGCAATGGAGAAATAGACATAGAGAACAGACCTATGGACAAGATGTGAGGAGAGATGTATGGAGAGAGTAACACAGAAATTTACAATACCATGTGTAAGACAGATGGCCAATGGAATTTGCTGTATGACTCAGGGAACTCAAACAGGGGCTTTGCAACAGGCAGAAGGATGAGGAGGGGAGGGAGATGGGAGGGAAGGTTGGGGGGGGCATGGGTGTACCTAGGGCTAATTTTTGTTGATGTGTGACAGAAAACCACAAAATTCTGTAAAGCAATTATCCTTCAATTAAAAAATTAAAAAAAAAAAGAGTCGGACATGACTGAGTGACTAAACACAGCATAGCATATATGTACATTATATATATACACATATGGTGGTGGTGATTTAGTCACTAAGTCACGTCCGACTCTTGCAACCCCAAGGACTGTAGCCCACAAGGCTCCTCTGTCCATGGGATTCTCCAGGCAAGAATACTGGAGTGGGTTGTTGTGCCCTCCTTCAGGGGATCTTCCCAACCTGGGGATGCAACCTGCCTCTGCCTATGTCTCCTGCATTGCAGGAGAATTCTTTACCACTAGCGCCATCTGGGAAGCCCAGAGGGGCTCTGCTTAGTCCCTTTAGCTCTACAGATGGGTAATCATACCTCTTCGTTCATAACTCCCCCACCTGTGTCACGTGGGGATATAGTGATTAGAAAGCCAGGTATATTTTTGTCTCATTCATGAAGTGGTGAAGAGAAATAATGGGGATTTTTTGCTACATAATGCAGTTGTTCTCTCCCAGTTGTGACTGTCAATCACGGCTATGTATCAGAACTGCCTAAGGAACTTAAAAAAAATGTCATTTTGTTTGTCTGCTTATTTTGTTTCTAAGCTGCTCAGGTCATTCTAATACGCAACTAAACTCAATAATTTGCGTTGTCCTAAACAGTGCTTCTCCACCTTTAATATGCATGTGAACCACCTGCCGATCATGTCAAAGTACAGGTCCTGATTCAGTAGTTCCGGAGCAGTGCCTGAGGTTACACATTTCTAAGGAGCATCCAAGAGACACTGATACTGTTGGGCCAAGAACCACACTATAAATAGAGGGCACTAAGAGTGTCTAAAACTAATTATATGTCACCAGTTAATTGTCTCCTGAATATATTCTTCCCTACTAAAGCTCCAAGCAGGAGAAGTTATTATTATTCTTGGGGAATGCCCTGGTTTTAGATATTGAAAAATAAATGCTAGAAATGCTCAACACGTCAGAAAATCGACTTCATCTCACCAGTCCTGCCGACTATGGGTCATCCAAGTATCTAAGTTCAGTTAACTAAAAAAACGATGTTTATCAGGCTTCCCTGGTGGCTCAGTTGGTAAAGAGTCTGCCTGCAATGCAGGAGACCCAGGTTCGCTCCCTGGGTCAGAAAATCCCCTGGAGAAGGAAATGACAACTCACTCCAGTCTTCGTGCCTGCGAAATCCCATGGACAGAGGAGCCCGGTGGGCTACAGTCCACAGGGTCGCAAGAGTCAAACACAACTTAGTGACTAAACCTACCTACCTATTGCCTCCCTGTGGCTCTGTGAAATCACACAGGGCATTAGGAATGCTTTGCATGTGTTCGACAAAGAATCGATCTAGCAGAAAAAGTCCTAGATTAGGACTTGAGAAAGTGGATTCTAGCCTCAGTTCTGCTGAGTGATCTTAATGAAGCCTTTGGTTTTTCTAAGTTTCTAATATTTTCTTAATTTCTCATTATAACTTTCCAGACGGGCATCACCCCTGGAGTAGACCAAAGGGGGCCCTTGGAGGAGGCAATTCCTTAGAGGCTGTAAATACATAAGGATATATTACAGTTAGCCAGATAGTGAAGCAAGAGGACAGAATGAAAGAACACGTGCAAAGGTAAAGAGCCAAGAGAGAGGAAGTCTGAAGAGTTCCACAAGAGGGTTGGTCTGGCTGGAATACACGGTTGCATTTAATGCAAAGAGAATGGCCGGCTCATTGAACGACAGCAGAGTTGAGCATCAGTTACACACTGACTGGGTCAGACACTTTGCTCCATGCTTTATATACATTATTTCTTTTAATCCTCACACAAACTCCACAAGAGGCAAATAGTGAAGAAATTTATGAAATGGCTTAGAAACCATCAGAAGCTAAAAACGTTATGTAACGTGACTCAGATCCTGTAGCCAATACATGATAGAGCCAAGTCTCTGCTTCTCTCTTGAGTTCATGCTCAAATCCATGTGATTAGCTTGAATGGAGAGTCAAAGATGAGTTTTCAACACATCTTTTTTTCTACAAAAGATGATAACTTTTGTCATTTCACAATGATGATCCAAACAGAATGTAGGATAGATTAAAGAAGGTAAAAATGGAGACTTAAATACAGATTAGGATTCCTCCTCAGAGTTACTATAATCTGATCAGTTTATCAGTGATATTTAAGAACTGAGAATGGGTCTTATTTTTCTTTGATTAGAAGCACTTGCAATGCAGGAGACGGGGGTTTGATTCCTGGGTAGGGAAGATCTCCTGGAGAAGAAAATAGCAACCCACTCCAGTATTCTTGCCTGGAGAATCCATGGGCAGAGGAGCCTGGCAGGCTACCATCCATGGTCTCGCAAGTTGAACACGACTTAGCGAGTAAAGCACCAGAAGCACTTAACACAGTGCCTGCGGAGAAGACAATGGCAACCCACTCCAGTGTTCTTGCCTGGAGAATCTCAGGGACAGGGGAGCCTGGTGGGCTGCCGTCTATGGGGTCGCACAGAGTTGGACACGACTGAAGCAACTTAGCAGCAGTAGCAGCAGCAACACAGTGCCTGGAATATAGTAGGATATTTGTTGAGGAAATAAATGACTCCTATTATAATTATGTAAAAGAGAAATTATAAATGCCTAAACTAAGGCAGTGACAAGTGAGATTAGGAATGGAATGGATTAAGCAGCCAGTTGAATAAATTTCTGCCAGGCAAGTAAATTCATGTTACTTTTAACAACAGAAATGTTAGAAATTCAGAGGGCTTTTCTAACATTTTTAATCCACTGTAATGATGGCTATATAACCCTGGAAGATCAAAAAGAAAATAATGGGTGTATAGGAGGCTATGAAAAAAAAGATAGCCTGTCAGTAAGTCGTGTCTCACTCTTTGCCACCCAACGAACTTCAGCCTACAAGGTCCGTGGGATTTGTCAGACAAGAACTTTGGGTTGGGTTGCCATTTCCTTCTCTAACACGACTCCATGGGTGCTCCTTAAATGATTCCATGCAGGCAGCTTTGACCTTAACATCAGGCAGGTGGGGTCCAAATCAAGTTCTGTGGTGTGAAGCCTTGACTCTCAAGTAGAAGCTTGGTTTTGAGTCTTTTTTTGGCAGGAGAAGGCATGAGACATTGGTTAAATCAGAGCCTCTGATTTCTCATCATGATACTAGAATAATGTTGCAGGGAAGAAATTAAATAATAATGATACTAGCTCTTTTAAAACAGGACTTTCATGATCTAAATCCAAATATTGACTAGATTACTTCTGGTGCAAGATCTGCAATGTTTCAACCATATTTATAATTGAGTTTTAACATGAATCTAAGCAAACACCAAGAGATAGTGAAGGCCAGAGAAGCCTGGCATGCTGTAGTCCATGGGGTCACAAAGAGTCAGACATGACTTAATTGCTGAACAACAACAAAAACATGTAGATCTGCTGATTTCTGTCATTTGTAAATTTCCCTATTGTGCAATTTTATTACTGATGTTGAAGGCTATTAAGACTGAAAATAGGTCTATTACAAAAGCTACTGGAACATTATTTATATACTTTGTGTATTTAAAATTTTTATAATGACTATATATTATTTTTATAATCGGCTGATAGCTGAGATTCTTATTTTTCAAGTCTCTGAATGCTTGCCAGTGATTTTTATGTAGGAGTCAGAGCAGACTAGAAGTTTATAAATTTAAAGCAAGGAAAATCATTTTTGGTGCTTTAACAAGAGATTGACAAATTCAGACTCTGAACACAATTTTGCAAAGGTTTCTAAACTGGACAAAATCAACCTCATTTCCACAATGGTAGTCCAAGTAGGAAAATGTATGCAGAACTAAATGCATAGCACCTGAAACGGCGACCTTCTGCTGAAAAGTCATTTCAACAGCATTTGTTTTACAATAACTGTCATGTTAGGCACAAACAGAAGTAGGACAAAAATGAAAGTTATTTTGGTTTTCTCTTCCATCCAGCTTGCAGATTACAACCTCAAGAGCACAAACCTAAATGTAAAAGTTTATGAGACTTTGCTAAATAAACATCCTGTTTGAACACACTACTTATTTGGACTGGGTGATACTGCTACCAAGCTCTGGATATTTCAATTAACTCAGTAATTAGGCAGGGTCATAAGGTGTGTATATTTTCTTTTTTGGCAAATTCCAAAGCATCATAAAATACTTTCAAAGAGAGTTACTCAAGATGGTTTTAGATCTAAACCTTTCTGGCTATATGACCTAAGGCAAACTACTGAAACATTCTCAGCCACAAATTGCCTTTACTGCAAATTTGGGGTAGCTATACACACCTATCATGAGTACATCATGAGAAACACTGGGCTGGAAGAAGCACAAGCTAGAATCAAGATTGCTGGAAGAAATATCGATAACCTCAGATACGGAGATGACACCACCCTTATGGCAGAAAGTGAAGAGGAACTAAAAAGCCTCTTGATGAAAGTGAAAGAGGAGAGTGAAAAAGTTGGCTTAAAGCTCAACATTCAGAAAACGAAGATCATGGCATCCGGTCCCATCACTTCATAGGAAATAGATGGGGAAACAGTGGAAACGGTGTCACGCTTTATTTTGGGGGGCTCCAAAATCACTGCAGATGGTGATTGCAGCCATGAAATTAAAAGACACTTACTCCTTGGAAGGAAAGTTATGACCAACCTAGATAGCATATTCAAAAGCAGAGACATTACTTTGCCAACAAATGTTCGTCTAGTCAAGGCTATGGTTTTTCTAGTGGTCATGTATGGATGTGACAGTTGGACTGTGAAGAAAGCTGAGCACTGAAGAATTGATGCTTTTGAACTGTGATGTTGGAGAAGACTCTTGAGAGTCCCTTGGACTGCAAGGAAATCCAACCGGTCCATTCTGAAGGAGATCAACCCTGGGATTTCTTTGGATGGAATGATGCTAAAGCTGAAACTCCAGTACTTTGGCTACCTCATGCGAAGAGTTGACTCATTGGAAAAGACTCAGATGCTGGGAGGGATTAGGGGCAGGAGGAGAAAGGGACGACAGAGGATGAGATTGGTGGATGGCATCACTGACTCGATGGACAAGAGGTTGGATGAACTCCAGGAGTTGGTGATGGACAGGGAGGCCTGGTGTGCTTCAATTCATGGGGTCACAAAGAGTCGGACACGACTGAGCGACTGAACTGAACTGAACTGATACACAACTCATACTGTCGTCTTATATTTGACAATTTTTGATAATTGTATTACTATATATATCATTGTTTCTCAATTGTTTATAAAAATTATTAAGACATACTAAACCTTATCTCATTTTCAGCGTTTTTTCCAGCTTTATTGAGGTAGATTGACAAAAATGTGTATATTTAAAAGATGCAGCCTGAAGTTTGATGTATTGATACATGTGCCCTATAAAATACTCATCACAATCAAATTAATAAACATACCCATCATCTCACATAGGTATCATTTTCTTTTCTTATTTTGTGATGAGACTACTTAAGATCAATCTTTTTAGCAAATTTCAAGTATATAATATAGTATTGTTAGGTATAGTCACATTGTTATCCATTAAATCACCACAACATGATCTATTTCACCTCTACAAAATAATAAACCACAGGGATATAATATGCAGCATGAAGAGTAGAATTAATAACAACAGTGTATGGAGACAGATGGTTACTAGACATCGTGATCATTTCATAATGTATGCAAATATCAAATCAGTATGTAGAATACCTTAAAGTAACATAATATTGCACATCCACTCTATTTCAATAAAGATAATTAAACTCACTTATGATAAACTGGAGGAGAATAAAGAAAGTATGCCTATTTTTAGTACAGTTCCTTATATAGAACATATATAAGGGTGTTTATAAGCATTATATAATAATACAATTCAAGGGTGTTTATAAGCATTATATAATAATAAAATTCAATTAATATTTTCCTTGAAAATATTAATATGTTTTTTAAACTAAGACATATTATTACATATTTTAATTCCCAATATGAAAAAATCAAGTAATATATCCAGTAGGTCATAATGTTTGCATAACATCATTTGAGAACATTGTAAAAATAAACCAACTCCCAGTTTTGACTAAGGACGTTGGCTGACATTTTACTTACAACATGTTACATTCTGTCTTTATATTTTTAAACAATGGCAAAAATTCAGAATATGAACTGCCAAGCTGCTCTTGTTGGCTCTAGATATGCCTTGGTTTTTTGAGTTTCAGTCAAATATTTGACACCAGTTCAGTTTACTTTTAGATTGTTAATTTCAGAAATAGACATAATCCCGTTTATGTAGTTTTCATGTGCATCTCCAAGTTATTCAGGAACTATGTCATTGTTTGCAAAATTAATATTTGCACAGCCCACCCTTCTCATTAGTAATGGTAATGGTATGGAAGAAAGAACAAAATTTTAAGTCAGACAGTTGAGATTTGAGTTCTTACTTTATAGCCTTTTAATCTTAGGCAATTTCCTTAGACTCTCCCAGTCTTATTTCCTTGAGAGGAAAATGGGGATGGTAATATTCATCTTATGCTAGCTATAGGATCTAGTTAATCATAATCATAACCATAGTCTGAGTCATAACGGTAATCATAATAAAGAGAAGGAAGAAATAGTAGTAGCTATTCAAGAGAAAGGAATGGTAGTAGTAACAGTGCTATCAGGGCCAGAAGTAATGTGAATATTATTTACAGGAACATTCATCAGACTACTTTTGATGTACCAGATATTACTTAAAGTATTTCTAAATGTCTAAATCAATTTAGTCCTTGGAGCAATTCTACAACCCTAGGTCTTTAGACAACTGTGGTGGGAGTGGGAAAGGCGGCAAGGGACAGAGATCATGAATTATGAAACTACAGAGGTAGAGAAGGACCAAGTCAGGAAAAACTGCTGAGAACCCTGGGCTCTACTGAGTGTTTAACAAGGTTCTGTCCAAGGCGAGCAGGACAGTAAAGTGATTAGATAGACAACACCCAGCACTGCTCGAATCAAGTTTTCCAGGTAAGAAAAAGTTCAGATCTGAGCTAAGAGACTACGAGGTTTTCCTTCTCAGTACTTTCAACTTTGAAACTCAATCTTCCCCCATGGCTGGAATAAACATGCTCTTCTTTTTACTACTGAGTTTTCAATTTTTTTAAAGAAAATAATTATCTGTAATTATTTTATTACATTATTATGTAAGTAATATTTTAATTACATTATTATGTACATTATTATGATGTAATGTGGCTGTAATTTTTTATATGACTGCTACCTAGTTTCTAAAAATTGTTAAGACTATTAATTTAGAGTCTCTTTAAATGCTGTGCTATTTAGTTTAAATTTTCTTTAAAATTCAATCTTATCCATCTCTTTATCTTCAGATATTATTAGCACAGTGCCTAATCCCAAAATATGAGAGAGAGAGAGAAAGAAAAGTAAAAAATAGAAAACGAGGAAAGGTTGATCATGATAATAATTTACCTTAAGGATCTGATGAAGATTTGTGTTATAATAGCTGGTGGTTCATTGTTATTCAGATCCTTTTGGTGAGCAGTAGAAAAATATGACATATCTCCCCTTTACTGAATAAACTAATACTGCTTATTGGACAATTACTTGGTTTTGGGTATCACTAAAAAGTCAGTAAAACCCTCCTTGGAGAACTTACTTATGTATCTGTTGACTTAGGCACTTAGGTGAAAGGCAGTTGAAGAGCAAATAGTCTTATAATTAAAACCCCAGTGGTATAGGATAATTAGTCACAATAAAATTTATAAATACTATGAGTATAATTTTGTTTGTAACATTTGTATTAGTTTAAAAATGGCTCAGACAATAGACAAATGCTAACTTTCTTATTTTAGTGTGTTGGAGCTGAATAATTTTTGTATTTGCTTCTTCCCTTCCTCCCCAAGCAATGTGTTCATATTATTTTGATAAAGAAAAATATAATAAAAATTTTAAAATTCTGGAACTGAAAGATCAAATTCTTGTAAAGAAAGCTCTATTTAAGTCACTTGTCACTTTTATAAAAATTAGACTCTAAATTCAACACATTCAAGTTGGAACGGAGTTGAAATCCAAGAGCACGCTTAGAGAACTCTCTCTCAGAATTAAAAGTTATGGAATACTCCTATGTACAAGCAGGCATAATGCAAACACCTGTATGTACAAAATATCATGGGACTGAACAGTAAAACTAAAAAAAGATGGAAACATACTATAAAGAAAATCCAGTAAGAACAGCTAAATTTGCCAAAGCACCACATCCCAAATGTTCACCTAGCTCAAGAATAATTCCAGG